>NW_010241955.1:0-17682 GCF_000690775.1 Eurypyga helias | reverse complement strand
GCTATCTCATTTGCAATTGACAATAAAATAAGGCTCCTCAAATACTAGATTGCATCTTTCAATGCATTATCATATGTTGTGTTGTTTTGGGTGTTTTTCTCCTTTCATTTTGTAATTAGTAGTTCGAAACTGTATTAACATAGGACATTTACTTAGCAATCCTATAGTATTTAAGGTATTAGGTGGTTTGAAGAATTAATTTAAAATAATCTTAATAGTTGTGAGAACCCACCCACAGGCCATTCATAAGCTGTGTATGTGAACTTCCATGGCCCCTCAACAGCAGCAGCACAGTGACATGGTGTTTGCAGTACATAAAGATGATGCTTCTTACCCACAATCCATCAGGTATAGCAAGTCATATTCTCCTGTGAGAAGGAACATTTCCCACACTAACCTACCACCATAAATCTGTTTTTATAGTACCAAACGCATGTAGGGATAATCCTACACATGATTCCCCCATACCAGTTTATCCCATATGTGATTGGCCATGTGATTAGCCTGTTTGTCACCATTTGGGTTTCATAGGTTGGTCTTCTGATAACTCGCAAGATTAGTAACCCATGTTAGACAGAAAAGCCTTTGGAACAGGCTTTTATCACACACCTTGAAGGAAGTATGCTTAGGCAATAGGCAGATTGTCTCATTTCTGAAATAGCAGAAAAACTACCTCACCTTTCTTTTGCTTTGGGCAAGTCAAGATCTCCACCTAGCTACTGAACTTCTCTTGGCTTTCATAAAAGGCTTTAGAAAGGAAGAGCTGTAGTTTGTCTGCAAAATGAAAAATGCTGCATGGAGCCAGGGAGTAGAAGTTAAACGGTGCTGACAAGTCTGGTTATTGCTGAGTTCAGGATTTAGATCACCCAGATGAAACCAGGACTGCTACCCGCCTGTAAGCAAGCTGTCAAAAGCAAGAACTGTAGCAATAAACATTGAAATATTCAGGAAAACAAGGGGTTTCATTCTTGTTTCATTGGCAAATGTTTCTCCATCGCCAAGAAAACCATTTTCTTGTTATCCTTAGCCACTAGGGATTCTGGCACAAGTAATACAAATACTTTCCTTGGGTTGTCTTTGGCATCATGATCTGCAGATTTCATCTTTGAAAGTCTTACACATGACATGTTTTGAGTCTAATTCAAAGTCTACCTACAGCTGTTGATCATGTTATCCTCACCTTAAGGTCTTCTTACTTTGTGACACTTGCAGCAGTGCATTTTACACTCATTACTTTTCTCCTACTGCACATGGGGGTGATGTTTCAGAAAAGCAGAGGCAGATTGTCTGTTCCAGTACACACTTGCTGCTCTCTTCAGACTTCTCAGGGAGACTTCTTAGTCCATTGCTGTCAGTAAGAAATGAGGAGACACTGCATCCCAGACAGCCTCTCACTTATTGTCCACAGTCATATTTGAGTCTCACCTCCTACTAATTCTTCTCTTTAAATTGTGACTGCGGCAGTTTTCTTTTTCCTATGTCTGTCTGAACTGTCAGACCACATCAGCCATCCGACTTCTCTGCTGACCTTTCCTTCACCTTCATATTAGAAACAAGCTTCTCTATTTTGACTTCTAATGCTTAAAACTTAAATTCCATCTTAAATCTTCTTCAGCACACATTGGCAGAAAGGAAGAAATTCAGATTGTTTAGAGAGGGATTATGTAGTCAAGACTGGAAACAGCAAAAGAACAAAGCTAAGGATTAGCATGCCAGTTTAAACCCACCATGACAAACTACTTGTGCTAACACTTAGGTGTCAAAATGTTGTCTAGGGAAATCACCATAATGCGTAATACAATCATTTTATTGCTTGAAAGACTGTTATGGCTTTGTGTGATAGATATTTTACTCGGCTTTAAAGTTCACTCTACATGTTTTGGGCTAGAAAAGAAGCCCAGATAAAAAAAATTCTGAAATAAACAATAACAGTGTCAGCATACAAAATGCACGAAGACTCATGTTGTATTGTGATCAGTTTGTTTTACTAGCACAGCATTGTGATTTTGACATAAAAGAATATAACAAACCAGATAACTTTTGCTTTGCGTCTTATGTTAGGGACTAATTAATTTACTGTGCCTGTGGCTCCCTAGTAGTTTAATGCAGCACAATTCAGTGACAGCTCCAGAGACCAGGAAATTCTGTACATGAAAGAGAGTGAACAAACCACTTTCAGTGAGATGACACTCACTTGCAAAGGACTGTGAAAACAGATTATACTATACCTGTACACAGGCTGTACACACAATGAGTGACAAGTGTTACACAACTCAGTCACACATTTATAAAGGAATGGAATTGTTCATTACAGAAGTAATTTTACCTTGTGCAGGAGTCGTACCCAAAACACTGGGAAGAGTATGGGTAACTGCCCCATTAAGAGCTTTAATCTAAAATGGAAAATGCCCTTAGATGTTCCGGTTAAAGTAAGTTGCTGTTATGTCACAGCCTGCTTAAAATCCATGGATCTTTTTCCTTTTCTCACAATAGCTCCAAGGGATGATTATCTTTTCTTCTATTAAAGATTCACCATAGTTTCAAGTCTGGAGTTCTAAGAATCACCACTTGAAATCCTCAAGTCCTTACATTAGGCTTGGAGTCATGTTTGTGGTCAGTTCAGCAAACCAAGATGGAGGAAAACATACTTTGCTTCAACCATCAACTTTGTTTCTCATCTGTGAAGCCTTGCAGTAACAATGTGATATTTTTAATGTTTCAAGAATTTGAACTAGTCCTTCACAAAAAAGAACCACATTTCCGCACCTATTCAGTTTGCCACTGTGCCACCCCCCCCTCCAAAAAAAAACAAAACCAAAAAAACAACCAAAACCCAAACCCAAACCAAAGCCCACAACCCTATGACTCTGCAGAAGGGTGGGAAGGGTGTATGCGTAATACAAAAGGAATGTACTGCAGAGGGCTGTGTGCTGCACAGGGCCTCTCTGTTGTCCTTCTCCTCTTCCATCTCTCCCAGTGTACTTCCTTCCACTGGGTAGACACCTGCCTCTGCTTTTTTCCATTGATCTGGGGGTTATGTACCACAAATACGGTGTCCTGTTTTCTCAGTTTCCTTCTTTGCTGCATCCCAGTCTGGACTTTTAGGCCAAAGTTTTCATAGGTGCCAGGTGGCAATGGCAATCACAACTGTGATCTCAGAAGGAAGATTGAGATCTGTGATGGTTCTGTGAGTGAGTATTCAGGGCCTCATTGTTCTCCTGTAAGAGGGAGAGAGAGGGTGTTGTGTCAGGTGTCTTGGAGAAAGTGATCGTGTTTTTAAAAGGAGGAACAAATGGTGAAAAAAAAGGCAGATTCTTTCAGTCAATTTCTCCAGTGTCTCTGGGCACTTCTGGTCACATAGACAGATCTGCTGTATTTTGTTCATCAGCTAGCAGCATTCAGAGCAGCACAGAGCTAAGGGACAAATTTTCTGAGTCCGTGCTTAGTGTTGGTGACACAAAATTGTTCAAAGCCTTGAAAAGACTTTCATAGTCTGTGCTGATCCCCACACTGCTCTGAAGTAAGTCAGTGATAGAGCAAGCTTGTTTAATGGTGAGATGGCAATGTCAACATCATCTACCCAGAGCTCTAGTCTTCTGTGGAAATTAGTGTCATATACTCAGTGCCAAACTCATATATGAGCTGTGATCCATAGGCAGTAACAAACCAAACTGCACTCCACCCAAAACCCCATCTATCACTGTAATATGCCTGCCTGTGGAGAAGATAACAAACCTGGTGTTTTTGGTTTGTAAACTTGTTTTGTTTAGCACGTAGCTACTATGTGCAGATAAGACGAAAACAGATGCTGAACTGCCTTGAAGTTAAATTGAAGGAGAAAGGATGACGTTCATTGTTGAGCTGTTTGCTAGATTTGCTGGTACAAACACTGTGAATGGGGAGCCTGTAATAAAAAACATTCCTTTCAGAAAGCCTGAGTTCTCCTTGAAAACAGAGTAAAGCTGCACACTCCCCAGAAGGAAAATGTAATTCTCCTTGTATCGAAATAGTAGAAGTGGGACCATATAGCTCTTTTTTATTTATTTATTAACTCAGAAGACTGGAGTGAGAAGTGAGGAATGAAGCAAACATTTTTTACCATAAAGAGAGAGCCAGGTCCTCATCAGAGTACAAATATTTCATACATTTGCTGTTTACCCTCAGAAGAAAGTGGTTAGCTATTCCTGAGCTTACAAAGTAGCCTTAGTCTCTTGCCTTCCAGCCTATCTGCTCCTTTGGCGTTCAGCTCCTAGACTTGTTTCCAATGAATGCTGCTGGGCTGTGAGAAGCTCTTCATGAAAACCCAAAGTCTCACACAAAGGAAACATCGCAGCAGCTGACTGAGTCTGAAAATGGTTGAAAATAAGCCAGGAGAATAACAGGAAGCAGTTTTAAAGTTCTAAATATTGATCTATTCAAAGCTTACGTTAATTCTCCTTACACTTAAAGAAGACTTTGGTCCCACTGTCCACTTAGTGTTTATTTTAAAGAATTTTTGTAGCCTACATAAAACTCTGCTGGTGTTGAGACAGATTTTTTTTTTTTCTATTTCTGCAAGCAAATGCGAGATTTCGCAGCTCTTTTATCACATTACAAAAGTCCCCTCATGCTGTGCATCATGATCATGCAGACACAAGGAAATGAATCTTACCAGGTTACCCAAGCACATCTGAAGGAACAGAGCGTACTAAAAATACATGTATACACTCTACAGTTACATATGTGCACACAGATATTATGTTGTTTTGCAAGATGGAAATGAAAAATCTTTTTACCAAATGAAAACACTGAAAATGAAATGACAACAGCAGCAGATGCTAAAGCAAGTCATCTAATTAAGATGATTTCATCAACCATTTTAAAAGACATTTAAAAAAGCAATATAATACTAAGTCACCAGAAGGAATGTTGATTATGCTTGCATATACAGGCACAATAATACTCTAGCTGAAGCTGCCCTTTCAAGCGTGAAAACAAATGATACTTTCAAAACTGTTGTGGGTTTGGTTTTTTTTGTCATTTTGTTTTTTTTTTTTTTTTTTAAATCCAGCTGTGTGTCTCATCCTGCTAGGGAAAAGTATACACGTTAAAAAATTCTGAAGAGCTATAACCCGCAGCCAGGAAGACACATTCAAATCAGCAGAAGTTTTGCATGGATCAGGACTGCAGAATGATCTCCATGCAGCATGGAGAATAGCTTCATTCTGGCAGTGGGAAGAATTTTCAAACCAATTTGCAAACACAGAGAACCTTACTTTCACCTTGAATTCTTTGCATGGGTGGGCCAAATTCTGCCTCAACAAAATCGGAGTCAAAAAGTCAAAATGAAGACTGAACAATTCAATTAGTCTACATTTTAATTCTAATATTGACTGAAAATCAAAATAAAGAACTTTCTCCTTGTCCCTTAGAACCATGTTATTCTAAGCTACCTTCCCCTCCTCATATGTTTGCTCTTCCTTTCAGATATACTGTAGAGTGCGGTATTGGGTTCTTGTTGTTCAGTGTCATCCTTACTGTAAAACATTTAGTGTGGGAGAGGTGCATGTGCTGCCTCCTCACCAGAGCACCACACACATTCAGCTTCCCCTTTCACTGAGATTTATAGCAAGGAGCACTCATGCCTTCACGCCACTTGTTGAATTTTGCTCCCTGCTGTCGCTTTCTTTATTTTAAAATGGCTGCTGGATAAAATAGTAGTTTGGTCAAATACTCAAATATATACCTCCACTCTCTTCTTTCTATCCTCCATGAGATCCAGTTCCTGCTGGACTTCATACAGGGCAGTTTCATTTCTCAAAGGCCTTTGGTTTCTCATGTTTTCTCTGCTTATTGTAATTGCTTCTGTAAGAATGCATCTTTAGCGTCCTCTATTTTCTTTGAACCCATCCTCATGGCTTGTTTATTTTTGTCAGTTTTCATTTTATGTAAATCCTCCTTCCTCAAAGCAGAGCATTACAACTTCACCCCTTTAGAGGAAGATGACTACAGCCTTGCTAGCACTGGCGTCATTCCTGAAGATTTCAGAAGGAGGTTCTTCCCTCTCATCTTACCCCAGTGACTGACTACCAGTACAAAAGACTTATTTTTTTTCATCTTTGCAGAGTAGTTAGTGACAGCATGAGCAAGCAAGCAGGCTCTTCCTAAAACCCTTTGCATGTGGTAGCTCACAGGCAGTGCTGAGGAAGAAGAGTGGGGACAGAATTAACCTCACTGGCTGGGGTAATGAAGGAAGTGCAATGCTTAGTGTAATGAAGCAGGGCTTCAGGAACAGAATTGAGTTTTCACCGATGGCATTTTCTGACTATACAATTTCTCTGTAAGAATCTCAGCTGAGCTTCTCAACAGAATTGCCACATGGTAAAGGCTCACTTCGATGTTTTTGTATGGATGTTTTTCAGTTGGAAATAAAAACATCTTGAGAAAATATCTATATATCCCTCTTCCTTCCTGAATGAGTTTGGCAGTAAAATCATTAAGCAGTAATAAACCTTGAATGGAAAGACACTAAAATGTTGCAACAGTGGATGCTACTAATAAGTGTTACTAATATCTATTATTTTCAGAGGTTACCTCAGCAACAGTTGTGGAACAAACAAGCAGTTGCTGACAAGCAAAATATTTCGTCTTTCTACAAATAGTTCCTCTGACACCCTCATGTCCACTGACACTACAGTAGCTTTTTCTTAAAAGCCCAAAGGTAATCACTGGAATCGCAAGGACTGGCAAACCAGAAAACCTGCTGTAAATTAGAAAACCTTACAGAGACAGGTTCTCAGAGCAACACCACCATACTTTTGCTGAAGGCGATTAGTTTTTGCCAGGGGAAGTGATCTCCAAAGCTATTATCATTTTCATCAACAGAGAAGTGGAGCATCCAGTAAACCCTCTCGGTGCTGAGAACGACAAGGGTATTGTAACTGTTATTCAATACTCAAATTGGTGTTCAAGGTTGCCATTGTTCCAAGCACCGTAAAACACTAAATAGTTGTTTTGTCATTAAAAAACCATAAGTAGATGAAGGGTTGAAATATGCCACTTCTTTCAAAATACATCAGAAGCAAGGAACACCTGAATGTTTAAATAGCCTAAGTCAATTAATTTGAAACAGTGACATCAAAAATACTAAATATTTGTACCAGATGGAGGGAAAGAAATTGTGACTGGGGGCTTGGACACGATAGATGTATAGTGGCAGACTGTCACAGCTGCGAGGCAGGGCTTCTTTTCCGACTAAATGATCCTTTGCATTTTTCAGCTGATTAATGAAAGCCCATCTACAGTAGAAAAATGTAAGAGTCAGCTGCTGTGCCTGCCATCTATTGTGAGTGGATATTTCGGTATGTTGGTACAAAGCAGTGGTGGATGGCTTCTCACAGAAAGGAAGAATCCTGGTCTAAAAGTAATTCTTGGTGGATGTTGAGATGAGAGTTTTCTAGCTCAGGAGAAAAGTTAAACCCTTTCTCTATTATCATAAGAAAGTATGTTAGAAACATCTCTAGCTGCAGTTAATTTTTTCAGTAAACAAAAGTTCAGCTGCAACTACTGGAATTGAAACCTTGACAAAATATTGATTTTCAGATAAGCAGTGTTTTTCATTGTTTCTTCCCCACATGGCCATTTCAACCAAGCTCAACATTTACATCTGAAAATCCAATGTCTTCATCCAAAAAAGATGTATGTATTTCTTAAATAAAATCCCACACCTTCTACAGAAGAAAAAAAAAAAAAAAAAAGAAAAATCAGTCCTATATCTTCATGATAAATAGATGTAGTTTTGTTACTTTTGAGCTAGTTTCATTCAGCTGGAGTTTCTGGATGACTGTACTAATCCTTGTTTAAATGGAGGTCATGTCACAAAAATGAGACTGATTAAAATGACTAAAAACTCTGAATTATTAGCATATTTCTCACACAAATGGCCTATAAAACTTCCATATTGTCTCGTGCTACTTGATATAATCCACCGTTGTACAGAAGTGAATAACCCAGCAAAGCAGAACTGTTGCTGCATAACCTTCAGCGCTGGTCTGAAAGCCGAGAGGGTGAAACTTGTCCCACACACTTGGTTTTTCACAAGCGTCTTCAAAAAGAATGACATTTCATAGACCTTTGATTGTTATGCCAGCTGGATCACAGACCAGGCCTGCTCATGCATTTACAGCCAGAACCTCCTCATTAATGATGACGACTCCACAACTGGGTTGGACAGTAGTTGGACAGTGTCTATGGTGGGTCCTGCAGCATTATGCATTTATGCTGAACTCTCCATTGAAAACCTGAAGCTGAGCACAAAATAAGGGCGAAATGTTAGAGGAGGAAAAGCTAGCCTGGAAAGTGGGGAGATAATGTGTTTTAGCTTTTTTTTTTTTTATGATGACGGGGGTGTCTGTGGTGAGAAGTGTTTTGGGGTTGTGTGTACATTTAGAAATGTTTTTTTATCTGTATCAACACATATGACAGTCAAAGCCCTTTATATTTGTTGCAGCAGAGGTAGAAAGGCACAAGCCCATCCATTTCTTCTCCTATAGAGCTGGCATTTGTGTGGTTTTGTCTGATGGAGACACTTGAGTGGAGATAGCGTGCTCTAAAGATGCTCAAGGCATGATTGGAAAAGTTGAAAGAAGTCTGTTCTCCTTTTTGCTCACATATGTGTGAAGCTGGTTCCCACAAACTGTGCTATAAAAGTTTTCTTTAACATCTTTCACCCAGAAATACGAAGCCTTGTTGCCTGGTTGCCTGTGTATAAGATTACATGAAGGTAAGCTTTGCTGTCACCAATCATAGATCTGCTGTGGATAACATCATGGCACACCTCACCCAAAAGGTTTTGCTGAGAAGCAGACAGCTTTGGCATGGGCTCATGATTTGCTCCCGGGTGCTTGGAGCTTTGGCAGCGTGCACGTACATACTCTGAGAAAAACTAGAGACAAACAGGTGAAGAGGAAAACGTTGCAGGGTTCATCCACAACTACAGAGTAAAATGAGCCAGAAGTCACCTTTGGCATGCTGCAGGCTGTCAGCAGACTGGGACCTTCTCACAGCCCTCAGGATCTTTTACATCTCTCATTTGACTCTCTGGCAGAATGACTCCACTGAAATCGCATAGCCTGGTTCTTGTAAAGCTTTTCTTAAAATGGGACAATTTTGGGGGTAGTGTTGCAGGATTAGAAAACCAAGCCAATCTGCATTATAAATTTAAGACAAGTCATCCAAACCTGATTTGTGTATTTTACCTTTTTCTCACTCATTCCTCTGTTACCTATCCCTTTTGCCTCAAATAAATCCATAAGCTGTGGAGCAAAAATTGCATGTTGACAGCCAGCTGGACATCCTGACCACTCTAGGTCCTGATGAGGGGTGACTAATATATGAGATGAAGGGAAGAGATGCTGCCACTTTTTGCAGACTCTGGCTTTCACAGAGGTAGTGGATACTTAGCATTGCAGCCTTAGCAGGCTCAGAGTTACAAGTGAATAAATGAAGAGTAAACGTCCAAAAGTCTGTCCAAATATCATATGCATTAGCCATCTTCCTCTCCATTATATTATAAGACTTTCCATAAAACTTGCATAAATATTAGCAGAAAGTATACTTAAGGTTGAATTTCATAGCATATGCTCAAGTACTCATCTAATGAAATCGAAAGAATTTCTATTTCTCAAACTGTACTGTTTCTCAAACTGAATTAAGTACCTTCATTCACTATTTTTGTGGACCACAGTAACTAGATAGTAGTCTTTAAGCCCTAAGCATCTCAGAAATTTTCCATAAACTTTCAGTCTAATTTATCTTCAGTCTCTGTTTCTGCAGTTTGACATATTCAAACTCAAAGAATTCCCACCAAGACGGAGATGAAAGTGGCGTCTGGCAAATTTGTTTGTTGTGGAAGAAGCAGGGCTTGAAATAAAAAGTTCTATGGAATTCACCTGGAAATGAAATGATCTTCCCCAGGCATAAACCTCTTATTTACTGCTTCGAGTGCTCACTGTTTTTTTTATTGTCTCTATCAGAAGAAATACATAGCAACAAACCAAAACAACCTATGCTTCTATAATGCTAAAGGAAAAACATGTTCATCAAACATAAACCTTTTCAAAACAAGTAGATTTGCAAAATATACACCCCCTTCTAGTGAGAATATGGGAAAAGAAAGCAAACTGGGAGATGTTATTCACATAATTTCATGTTTTCCTACAGGTAACTGCTAAGGTGATCACTGAAGAACCTATATAGAATACAGTCCTGATATCCACAATGTATTGTTTGAAAACATCTTGTCTAATGTGTTTAGGTAATTAATAACTTTGAGGAAACAATATGATGAAAAAAGGCTAAAATAATCTAATAAGTTAAGTGAAAAATGATTAATTTAGTAACCTGTAAAAGCTCATTACAGTTAAGATTCCTGTTAAATCTTCCCAGCCTAAGATCGTCTTTAGAGTGTTAAACACAACTTAGGATAGGTTCAGGGAATTATAGCACATAAGAAAAAAAATAAATCAAAAGGAGTTTTAGTCCTGATCAGACTCAAAAGCCAAAGCTGATATATTAAAATGGAGAAAAGTTTGAAAGCACACTGAAACTTGTGTGTCTTCTCTGAGTTTGTGGGTAACGTCACCTTACCACAACTGCCCTGAAGAGGGGGCAATAAAAATTTCAGTCCTGCTCTTACCAATGCAGTGGTAATGTCAACTAATCCTGCCACAACAAATTAGCACCACTGAGAAGAGCTGTTTAGCAGCTGCAGGCCAGTAAATCCATAATTCATTTTTAGGAGAGTATGTGACCTCTTGGAGTGCCAGACTCCAGACATGGTACAGTGCTTCCTCACAAAAGTGTGTTAGTAGATCAAATACAACCTCAGCAAGGATTCAGTTCACATGATTTTTGCAAAACTTTCCAAAACCAGAGAAAAAAACTAAATCAGTTATGGCCAGCACTGAAATATTAGTCATAGTTTTCACCTCAGAAGCCATTTCTTGATGCTACTGTTCAAAGATCCTGTTTCTTCCAAGGTATTCCCACTTCCCTTTTCCAATGACATCCACGTGCACCTTGTTTTCCTCAGCACAGTTACCCAATTTGTCTCTGCAATACCAGTATCAATTATCTCAACTCAAGGCCCTTGTAACACTCTGTATCTATTCAGAAATACAATTAAAAACCATCAGACAAATAAAAGTCCTTGACTTGAGGCTAGAGCTAAATTCTATCATAGGACACAAGTCAACTTTACGGATGCTACTAAATGAAAAGCAGAGGGTAATTTACCACAATACTTGGAGTCTGTCAGTGGTAAGGAAAGAAATATTTCTGTACTTGGCATTTGATTTAAATTCCTATAAATAACAGCTACAATGGTGACAGTTTATTCTCAGACAAAGACAGAAAGGAGGAAAGAAAACAAATGTTGCTGTTTCCTGATGAATATCCATTCTTATAGTCGAGCACGCAGTAGCTGTAGTGAAACTTGGGCTTGGAAGTGGAAAATCCCTTAAGAAAGGATAAAGGTGACCAGCAGCTACCTGTCTCAGGCCAGATCATCCAGAATCCTCCATAAGTATCCCAGAGACCTCTCACCATCCGCTGTGTCTTTCCACATCACCAAAACATATGAAACTTGGCAAAAGGAACACATGGTGAGCTCCAAAGCTGTCCTCTCATTTTCTGAGGCCTTCTGTACTTGTCATATCAGATTTCCCTCTTCACGTGGGTGAGCAGCATTGGTATGCCTGCCACTTCAAAGCTGGCACTGCACTCCCAGCCTGCAGTCGCACAGTGGGAGACAGTCACTGGTGTGCCTGCTCTGCAATGCAGGGAGGGGAAGCTGCGAGAGCTTGCTTTGCTCAGCCTTTGGGTCACTGCCACAAGGTAGAATCCTGCAGTTTTATGGCACAAGGCAGGCACCAAACATGGAGACAGTGACACCACAGCACTAGGGAAAGAAATAAAACTGTAGGTGGTCCTGAGCTGCTGTGAGCATATCACACTGGTTATTTCTTTCCCAGGAAGACATCACACCTTGGTGTGCGTGGGAAAAAGCATCTTGTGAAACCACTGTCTGTGCACATAATTGAGCAGCCAGCTAGCTCAGCTTCACACAGCTACTTCCAGCAAGTCTTTTGCATTAACTTGAAATTCTGGCCCCATTTTACACTTGCATTTCACACGTGCCTTAAGGCACAAACACATTAGGTCTGCAGAAGTTGTCTGCAATCTCTTGGTTCTCTAAACCCTTTTTCTGCCATTTCATCTGCCCGGCAGCTCTGATGTGATCTTTCTTGCCAGACTTCAGGGGAGAAATAGGCAACCTCTAGCCATGATAGCCAGGGAATTTATCCCAGCCCAGCCCAGCCCAGCAGCTGCAGCAGAACTGAGTTGAGGAACTGCTCCTTGCACTTCTTGCAACATGTAATGTTTGGGTGGATACCACACTCCCTCTCATTGTGATCCTTGCCACAGCTGGCAGCATGATTGCTCAGCATATTTGGTGTAATTGCTAGGGAGCTTAGGCCTAATTTCCTTTACTGGTATTTAAGGATGTTTGTCAGCCTGCATTTATTCTCTGCTGAATATGGTGTGCACAAAGCTAGCATAAACCAGAAGAGCACTCATCTACAGTGTAGATGAAACTGGTTTACAACACCCAGATTAGCAGATTCCCACCTGGACTGGGTCACTGCTTCCACAGGAAATGTGTGCGACTGCTGCAGGATATGACAACTTGCACATTTAAGGATGTCCAGTCCTCATCAGCACTACCCTGCACTCTCAGAAATGTCTCAATTCCTTTGTAGGGGGTCAAAACGCTCTTTCCCATCGAAACCAGCAGCAGTTCATCAAACTGACAGTGTGAAAGAGTAGATTTAAATCTGTGCATTAGTCCTGACAGTACTGTGAAAATTAACTCTCCTCCTAGTATTTGTAATAAGAAGCCAAAGAGGAGAATTTGTGCCTACTCCATTTTGACACAGCACTGGTGTGAGCTTTGCGTGGCATGAACAAAACCAACTACCAAGAGTGTGGTGATGAGGCAATAATTTTTTGCCACACACTTTGGATGGCAAAAAGTGAAAACTACTCAATAGGTGTATGATAATTCACATACCACCAGCACATAGAAAAAGGGCTTTAAAGATTTGTGTCTGTACAAAAAAGCATTGGCTTTCATTGCATGTTACATTTTGAAGCAGACTTTGCTAGATGTGTACTAGCAGTACAGTGTGTTTTCAGCTAAGTACTAAGACAAAACAAAACAACTCTTGTATCAGGACTTTTATCAAAAGTTGCTTTGACTTTCATGGTCCATATTATTTTATAACTGTATCTCATTGTTGCCTTCTTAAAACAACTTCCTAGGAGTATTTAGTCTTTTTATAATTAGATATATAATAGAAACTAAGTTGAAGTGGAGCAGCTTCCTAGAAGACAGTTTCACAGAAATCAGTGTAGTGCAATTGCTGTCTGATGCAGTTGAAACCCTCCACCGCACCACCCAGAGTGTCTTGTGTTATATCTTCATTACCAGATACATAAACTGCCACAAAATGTCAAAGTCTATACTCCTTAAGGCTGGATTTTGTTTGTTCACCTTGATGAGAAGTTCTTCTCATAGGAATTTATCTGACATTTAATTCATTATGGGAGGGAATGTGTTACGTTGTTTTCCAAGGAAATGTATTATAGGCACCAAGTGGATGCCTAGGGCTATTCTACAATCCTTTCACCATTTTTTTCCTGAGACAAAGCTTGCTTCATTCTCCAGGCCATAGCTGTTGCTTCATAATTTATTTTTGCAGCAGACGTGGTGTTTGAGACCTTCCTCCTTGGATGGTTGTGGTATAATATTTAAGCTGCATGACTTTGTGACTTTTTAGCCCACTTAAGCTCAGTTATGGTCACAGAGGGATCAAAGGATGCAGTGACCTAGGATAGAAGAGGCAGATTCCAACTGGGGAGCTCTTGGGTTTACATGGCAGCTGTGACAGACATACGGAAAATCTGCTGATGTGCTGCAAAGTGACTGGTATTTGTAAGCTGTTTGCTGGGTCATCTGTCTGCTTCAGTCTGCAAACACAGGAGTTGTACAGGGAAAATAAACCCAGCAACGTCTCAGTGAAACACTGCTCATTGCAACATAGATCAGGGGGTTTTGTCTTCCTGCAACTCAGCTTTCACAGATGTTGATAGGATCGACTGTTAGTGACTGATGGTGATATCACTCCGAATTTGGGAAAAGAGAGCTGTCTCAGATGAGTGCCAAACCGTGTGTGTCTTAGGGAGACCTAATGAAGGATTTAACTGTACTTCATCCAAGAAGGGCCACTTGTGGGTGCTGGGTTTTCCCCATCCTGCTGTCTTTTCCAGGCTCCCACAGGCAGCATTCACACCTACAGATTATGAATCTACTTTCCAGTCTTCAAACAAACAACCTGGAAGGACCAAATTATCGCTTAAGACCTTGGTCTCCTTTTTCTCCACCATGTCTACCCTGTGAGCAGAAGATAGTCCTTGTTCAAAACTGCTGGATTCTCTGGGTATGAAACAATGGCAGGCAGCCTGTGTGCTTTGCACTGCCGCTGCCCTGCACAGCGTGCTTTGCCTTTGGTCAGAGCTGGTGGTGGCTTACTGATAAGACTCCTGCTGGAGAGAAGATCCAAAGCCAGAACAGTGTTGTTCCCACCTTGCTGCATGCTCTCCAGCCCTGTCTCAGGGCACAAAAGGCTGCCATCTCCTCCCCAAACTGGAGGTGTTCCCTGATGTGAAAGTGAGATAGAAACAGACTTGCACTGGTATAAAACATACCTGTCCTTGGGGAGGTGGGCATGCCAGTCACCTTTCCTCCTGTCCCTCAGTGCTCTGCCAGCAGAATATAGCAGAACCCACTTGGAGGGAATCAATCCCTTGGTGGCCCCAAGGAGTCCCCTCTGGCTGGGGCTCATGTTTAGTGCTGGTGAACCTGTGTGTGTACTGTTTCCAGCCTCAAGTGCTGCCAACGGGGCTCAGAGCACCCCACACACATAGCTGCTGTGAGCCCTTGCACACTCTGGGCAGCAAACTGGGTGCCCTGGGAGTGGACAGTGGGAGATGTACAACATGCCAGCAGCACCAGAACCCTCAAAGCTGCCTCTGTGGATTTAGTCCTTGGGGATTTGCTCTAACTGTTAATGTGGCTCTGACTGTTAATGTGAGTGCTCAAAGGTCCTAATATGAAACTGTCCCTCATGAGCACTGTGCTGTGCTCAGTAGGGAAACTCTGATACAGCATGAGCCACTGACTGATTCCAGTTTTGATCATACATTACACATATTAAACAAATTAAGAAAGTAAATAAAATATATAAGTATAAATAATACATACATTATGCTTGTATACATACCTACATATAGGTATACTTATAGGTATTCATATGCATACAATCCACATACTTTTAATTATGCATAATCTATCTACATACTTTTAATTATACATAATGTATGTACTTGCATAAGTTACTGTAGAAAGCCATCCTATGGGAACAAGCCTGACATTTTTCACCCTATGGTTCAGAGGTAAATGCACATGAGCTTTCTCTACACAGACTTGCAATAAAGATATTTTCAAGAAAAGAAGTCCTAAAGAGAAAGCACTTCAACATCCCTGATCAGGCACAAAACCCTTTTAGCAGCTTGCTAATGGTTGTGGATATTCACAGAATAGTTTGATGCCTCACAAGAGGTCACACAAGATTTCTGATAATGACATCATACTGATGAAAAGGGACCTTAACATGCTCTTTGTGGTACTGTTGTTCAGGGGACTAGGAATACGCATCTTGGGCCACACCATGTATATTAGGATGAAAGGTTGAAGAACAAAGGGAAGAACAAAGAGCTGTTGTTATTTAACCTGATTAGAAAGCAAGGGCATGACAATTCTTCAGCCTGCTTCTCTCAAATTGGCTAAAAATACTAGAGGCCAGATTATGACCTCCACTCGCCATGCAGGGGGAGGGGTCTGGGGCCTCACTTATTGCACAGCCCAAATGAGAGCTGTCCCCAGCATCTCATCTCCCCTTGCTTGTGAGAGCACAGAGGCTGCAGTGAGTTACCCATTTGCACCAGTGGTGTGAATAGCAGACTGAAAGGGTTGATAAGGTAGTTAGCTGGAAGGATGTAACAGCCCATCAGGCTTTCTGACAGTTGACTCTAGACAGCCTAACTAGACGAGTCCTCTGCAGTTAAAAACACTGAGTTATCCCATGGTCTGTCAGCCTCATTTGTATACGCTATGCTATTTAAATTTAAGCGAGAACGGTAGTATATCTCAGTAAGTTAAAAGTGTTGGTTTAGTATTAACATAAAGGTTGGGTTGGAGGGGAATTTTTAGGACTTTTGGCAGGGAAGATTGTTCAGAGTTTTTTTACTTTTAAAACTTGTTTTTTTTTGGGGAAAAATGGCCCCAAAACTTAAGTTTTCAATTTTGGAAATATTCAAGTAAACCATGTAAATGTTATCACAGGAGAAGCCTTGTGGACTTAACACTAAGTGTGTGCAAAATTGTATTCAGCTACTACATTAAATCTTCTAGCTATCCAATTAGCAAGACTTCACAGTGAAAATCTCCTGTGACAATAAACCCCAAGAAGATTTCTCCCCTCAGTCTCTATTCTTCCCCCAGCCAGGGTGGAATTCTAAGTGTAATTTTTGGAATCTCCCATCCAGTGATTCCGGAATAGGACTCAGCACAAGTCTTTCTTGTTTTTCTGCTGAAAACCTTCACTAGGTAAAATGCCATCTAATCAGGCCAATGCTACTTACAAACTAAAAATTCAGGCATGAAAACTTACTTGGCTTCCAAAAGATTGGCTTTTCAGAAAATGGCAATGGTTTGCAGAGATAATATGCATACTATTCTACATAATAAAATAAAGATAATGCAATGTAAAGGTAATGATTATTCTTACATGTTAAAAGGTCTTAGATTTATCTTTTTTAACTGTCATGAGCATCATCAGACTGAAGTTCCTTTGGTAAAAAATGCACACAAATATCTAAAAGAGACAAAAGTTTAAAACAAACAATACATATCTGATTGGCCACGGATGTCAAGGGCAATAAGAAAATCTGCTATAGGTATATTGGTGACAATGGGAAGACTAGGAAAATGTGGGCCCTCTCCAGAAGGAAACAGGAGACCTGGTCACCTGGGATGTGGAGAAGGCTGAGGCACTCAATGACTTTTTTACCTCAGTCTTTACTGGCAAGTACCTGAGCCACACTGCTCAAAGCACAGAAGGCAAAGACAGGGACTGGGAGAATGAAGAACCGCCCACTGTAGAAGCGACTGGGTTTGGGACCATCTAACCAACCTGAAGGTGCACAGGTCCATGGGACCTAACAAGATGCATCTGTGGGTCCCGAGAGAACTGGCAGATGAAGGTGTTAAGCTACTATCCATCACAGTTTAGAAGCCATGCCAGTCCAGTAAGACTCCCACTGATGGAAAAAGGGGAAGCATAACCCCCATTTTAAAAAGGGGAGAAAAGGAAGATCCAGGGAACTACAGGCCAGTCAGTCTCATCTCTGTGCCTGGCAAGATCATGCACAAGTACAGGCTGGGTGGAGAATGGATTGAGAGCAGCCCTGAGAAGCACTTAGGGGTACTGGGGGATAAAAACTGGACATGAGCCAGCAGTG
>NW_010241954.1:8135-11780 GCF_000690775.1 Eurypyga helias | reverse complement strand
ATTCTATGATTTTATGATTCTACGATTCTATGATTTATCATAACAAGTTTTGAGGATTTAGTGATTGATTGCTTAAGATAGACATCTGGATTCTAAGACAGGAAAAAGTACAGGTCTCATGTTCAGTGCATTTCCAGAAATTTGAAGGCTGAAACTGTGATGTCTAAACTAAAACACTAAGTCATCAATCCCTAGTCATTTTTATTTTGGAATATATTTCCTATTTATAGATACAAAACTCTTATTTCCTCAGCTGAATTTATATGGTCACAGTTAAAAAGGGCTCTGCCTGATAGTTATCAGGAAAATTAGATAAGAAATACAGTATTTTTGAATTGCAAAATGTATGGGTATTGCAACACAGAATCGTCTTTTTCTCTCTCTCTTTTTCTTTTTTTTTTTTTCTTTACTGTGTCTGTCAACTGTTTGGGGGGCCTTTGGACTGCCATTGGTACTAAAAAATAATTAATTTGGAATAAATATATTAGCTGAAAAATAAATTCGGAAGGTGAACACAATCCCTGGGTATCTGACAGAGACTGAAAGCAAAGCATAAAAGCCGCCAATGGTTTGTCTGCTAAGTTTACTTCTGCTGAAGTCACGGTACACAGTGGAGTTCTGTTCAGTCAAAGACTATGGTGAGAGCACAGATTTCATCTCCATAAAGCTACAACACACTTAGTTAAACATGGTTTCATATTGAATGGCTGTGATTAAAGTAGCAAAAGTTTTAAAAATGCTTATTGAAGTGATGGTGTGTGTTTTTATAAAGGAAAATAGATAAAGAGGCTGAGCCTTCACTAGATTAAGGGCTAACATTACCTGACATGGATTAATCTCCTAGGTTCCTTCTATGGCTAATAAAAGGTGATTTACAGCACCTATACTTAGTCTTTTCCTTTGAATGTACCTCCGAGGGAGCTTCTATTGACTCTAAAATGAAGCCAGTACTAAGCTTTGAAATACCACCTCAAAGTGTGTATTTCATCAGCATTTTGACTTATGTCCTCTTAGCTGAAGAGAGTTTTGAGAAAATCCAGAAGAGGACTTATTAGAAATCCATACAATACGCTGAGCTCAGCTTTTGTTTTGGTTCCATTCCAGGTCATAACAGCTTTTATTTTATTGATTTTTCCTAATTAGTTCTGGCTTTATCTTATGCACATTGAAGGCCACGTCAGTATTAATACTTAACATCTTCCAGCACTGATGGTAGTCATTCTGTTAGCGCAGACTGCGAAGGCATGTCTGCCAATGTTTAAATATCTACACACGCAGGTCTCCTCTTACACGGGTTCAGTGATGTGAGGACAGAAGTGCCATCACTTACCTGTACTGTTCCTTCTGGTGTGTCTGTTGGTAGTAACACAATAAAAATGCGATGATAAATCTTGTTTGATACTGAGAAAATGTGCAACTCCAAAAGTAGTGCAAAAAAGGAACTACTTACATGTTATTAATAAAGAATCAAAAAAGATCCAAATATCAACATCCCAGACTCAGTTGGCAGAAGCTGTTGTTAGAAATAAAAAAAGAAGGAATTAAATCCGGTAGAACAGAACAGATTTTCTCAAGCAACACATTTGTAAATGTAAATTTATGCTGATGGGATACTAGCTAATCATTACTGGCAGTGGTTTCTTTAACCCAGCAGCAAAACAGGTAAGGTGGGTCAGGAATTTTTTGCTTGATTTTTTGTAGATTTTTGTCTGTTTGTTTTGCTTAGCTTACTAAAGGAATTATGTCGGTTGGTGCCAGGAGATTCTGAAGGACAAACGTCAAATCTCAGCGTAATGGCTCAATGAATTAAGAGACATATTAGGTGTCTGGTATGTAATACACCTGTTGCCTAAGGGGGAAATAGGTATCAGCTCTGAGATTTTTTTTATATATAGACCTTAGCCACTGCATTTCTCTCACATAGTTTTGCCCAATTACGTTTAATACATCTAAACAAGTGTTCTAAAATATTTTATTGATGTAATATACAATTAACAGCAATTTTCTTTCCTGGATGGAAAATTACTTGTTGGGATAGGCTTAACACACCAAAAAACTTTCTTTTTAACATGGCCTACTTCACATGATTCCTTTGGTTTATCCTTATTTAGTGCAGATCTATCAACCAAGTGTATCCCTGGGTAAAAACACAGTGAATAACTGATAAGCAGGATCTATGCTATGTAATAGTCAGGATTATATTTAGCTTTTCCGCCTTGTAAGTATGGCACCACTGTCATAAACCTTTCTAGGAGGCGACAATTTGTTTTCCCTTGACTGAATCTGTATGTGAATATATGCATGTGAGTGTCTGCGCTAAGGACTGGTATGAAAGAACAAAAGCTAAACTTGGAGCTAAAAGGTGTAAATCAGCTAAATTCCATGGAGGTTAATGGTGATTTACTGAGGCATACTCCTGAGGTTATATCAGCAGAAATTTTTTAAATCCTTTAGTATGTCTATATCCCCACCTTCCTGAATTACGCTAGATGTAATTAAGGTATGGCCAATAGATTAATACATCCCTAAAGATACTATTATTGGTTTTAAGAATTTCCGTGCTGAGAACTGTGGATTAATCACTACTTAGCTTAAAGTATTAAAAATGGGTTTATAGAAAAGTAGACCAAAATTATTCATTAGGTTTGTATTTTATGAAGTGGGGAAAGAACACTAGCAATTACAATTAACTCACTAAAATACAAAGGTAAATACATTATAAGCTAAATTTAGTTGTCAGAATGTTTCAGATTTTATAATTTTGTTTTATTTAAGGTACCAAAAAAACACTTAATGGAAATCCTGTGGTTTGATGAAACTCCCATGAGTTTTTTCTCAGATTAATTTCAGACATATCAAATAGTTCATAGAACATTACAAGTGACATTAAAGGGCATTACTTGTGTATAAAATATTTTCTTTTTGAAACAAGCAGAATGAGATATTTTTATTGCATGTTAATTCCTGTCTTTTTTTTTTTTATTAGTAATAAATTGTATGTAAAGCTACAGAAGGGTTCGTTCTGCAAATGTCATTGCATGCTAAGCAGAATGAAAAGGATATCTACAGAAATACCCCCTGAGCAAAGAAACATTGCCAAGTTCAGATAAGACAAAATATTTTCTTTACTGGAAATAACATCAGTTGCTCTTTTATATGGGTAAGTAGCAGATTCAAAGCTACATTCTACAGCACAGCAAAAAACCAGTATGTGGCTTTTGGAGTAGCAAAATGTGTTCAGGAAAGCTTACGAAGAAAATACCTTCATTTGAATTGCTGAGAACTGTAGTGATTCAGTAAATACTAACAATGCAAAGAGCTTTATGCTGAATGAAAACAGAGGCTGTATTAAAATGGAAACCATTTTTTTTTTAAGATTTGAAGTTGTTGAGAAATTAGACATGAATTTGCATATCATAAATCCTGAGGACACTGCAGAACATTACAGTTTACATTTTTTTCACATCCTTTCTCTTCACATTGAATGTACTGCACATAGAAGAAAAAGGGAAGTTATGGAACTCCACGTTAAAACAGTAAAATTAAAAAAAACATATGAGAAATTAGTTGGTAAATATTGCTGGGTTTAAAACACCAGGATTACCACATTTCTGCATGAAAATTAGTGTCACAACAAACAGGAAT
>NW_010241954.1:2952-8104 GCF_000690775.1 Eurypyga helias | reverse complement strand
CGGAGGGAGACAATATAGGCTTCATAGGCCTCCCTCCCCAGATGCTGCCTTGAACATGGAGGCCTCAAGGTGGACAGGGCTCCCCATGGAGGCTTCCAGGGCTGAGATATGAGTGATGCAGATGCAGGCAGCACCGGTGCCTCTTCCTGGGTCCAGCAACTACCTCTATTTGTTTATCCATGGGGCTGGGGGTGGTGGAGCCCAAAACCACAAAATCACTACTGATACTTCACATTGTCCAAATGAAAAGGAATATTTCCCCATCACTCCCATAGAAACAATGTGCTTACGTGTGTCTTAATAGGATTTTTGAGCTGTTGACTTAACTCTTTTAATTATTTTTTTCAGTTTTGGTTACTTATTCCTAGTTGCGCTGTCTGAAATAAAAGAAATCTTTTTTTTTTTTTTTTTTAAAAAGCAATTTACAAGTCAGAGAAAAGAAAATGAAGAAAAGAGAAGATGGTGGTGCATAATTACCCAAACATAATTGGAGAACACAATAGACATATATGTTGCAGGTGGCTGACAGTAAGATAGCTAAAAGAAAGTAAACACTATTAACAAAGTTTCAATTATTAAGTGATGCATGCAAAATTCGTATGTGACAGAAGAATCACAAACTAAAGAATTAATGCAAAAAAACTAAATAGGGTTAGTAAACCAACATGTTGCTGTGTTTTGCATTATCGAAGGTTTCTTGTGACAAGGCTTTCTCACATTCTAAGGCTGCCTGATCCAGCATGAGAGGCCCTTAGCCAGCCTGCGGAGAGGCTCGCAGAGTCCAAAGGAGTCTTTATGAGATCGATGAGAAGCACAGAAGAGGTCAGCATTGATAAATGCTTATTTATACCCACTTGGAAAGTAGAGATAAGGTGATAGACTGTAATCTAAAATAAACGCTTTGTCTTAGTGGTTTTTGTTCACAAAAACATGTAGAGCTGTTGACCTCCCTCTCCCAGACTTGTCTGCTTCAAAACCAATGGTGGGTGCCTTGCTTGCCTAGGCTTATTTAATGGTGTAATTTTTACAGAACCTGTGTCAAAGTCTATGAAGTCTACGACTCTTCTGATGTCAAATAGGCCTACACAGAAACTGATTCTGGAAAGACCAACATATTTCAGCTGTTTGGTAAGAGCTGGCAACATATTTTTTTTTGCCTCTTCCAGCTGGCAGGCCACCTTATGCACGGTGGGTATTTGCAAAATCCATTGCATTACATCTCTCAGCCTAAAGGACACTGTAACACGCAGAGCCACCTCAGGTAGCCCATCTCACAGTGTGCTAGGAAAGGAGCGAGCAGAAAACACGGTTCAAAGACAGGAAGCCAGCGAGAACCGGCAGCAGTCCAGCCACGTCCTGCAGCACTTTCGCATGGACTCGGTGCCAAGCAGACCCAACTACACCACTACCTGACCTGAGCTGGTAGGGCTGAAAGGTACTGCGCTTACGGGCTTGGATTTCCACGTGGACTTACTAGTGCGAGATCAGATGCTACTTTGAGTTGTAAGCACCTTTGTGCTCCACTGTAGAGGACAAACGTGCCCCTAGGTACAGGTGGTTCTCAAGATCACAGCTGACAATTTCCCATCATTTACTCTGTTTGTTGATACGATATTAGGTTGTCAGAAGAACCCACTTGACAACCTTGAAGTAACTCATGGGGCTCAATATAAAGAGACTATGATCTTGCGAGTCTGTAATAAAGCAGGAAGCTGACATGGTGGTCTCACAACTCACCCTGAACTATTTTCAGGTAGAAGGATAACTTTTATCAATTATTATGAGATAACACAATTGTCAAGTACTAATGAACCCCCCAAATTTTCTATGAAAGAGTATGATAAAAAAGCAAGTGCAATGTGCTTCCTATTTACCAGCGAGATTATTTTTAATATCTTAGTATTTCTCCTATTTAGAAGATTTTTGAACAGCTGTATGAAGCAATTTGAATCAGTTGAAACACACTGTTTGGCCAAATCTCATTAAAAGTGATTATAAAAATAAAAGAAAATATCTTTCCAATATTTGGAAAGTGAAGGCTAATTCCCAAAACGTATTGAGAAAAGAGATAGATATGCTTACTGTAGTTATGTTTCCTGATATAGCATCTACATTTGTAATTGATTTGCCTGCTTCAGGGTTTACATAAAATAGAATAGATTTTGTATAACTGATTATAAGGGCTTTATGCATAACAGAATATTGACAATCATATTTGAAATTGCTATACATTTCATTTTGGTTTTTGTTTTATTTTGTTTCATTTTTAATAGCAGAATAATTGCAATTTTCTTTTTCTTTATTGATGAAAAAAATAATAAGGAAAAATATTATCTTGTGATGAGCTATGACTGAACCTTCAGTGTCCTTGATCCTTTTTTCTGATCTCAAACCTGCTAATCTTATTTTGCAGAAAAGGTTTAGTAAATCAAGGTATGGTCAGACTTGAACTGAAAGGGAAAGGAATGGAAAATATAGAGATATCTTCACTTAAAGTGCAAACCACATATACCTTTATCAATTTAGAAAAATTTTTATTATTTTGATGTATCTAATTTAATCTTGTGACAGAACTTCTGTGTGTACTCAGGGATGTTAGAACAGAAAGTATATTTATAGTGAAAATTATCTAAAATCTGTGTTTCAACTATTTATCCTTACAATCATGTGTTGAAAAGCTGGACAAAGATTTTTCCCTGTTCAACTTTGAAATTTTATAAAGCCTTCACCTAAGTTGTGCATGAGAAATGAAGGATTGGGTCCTTCTGGTATATGACTTGCCTTATTCACTTCAGTCCCAAGATTAATATCAAAATACATTTATGTGATTATGAACTTAGAAGAATCTAGTGCTCTTCTCTCCTATTTATCTGCCCTTAGTACTTTTATTAGGCATTGATGAAAACACTGATGGTCACTTGTACAAACACAAAATATATGTGAATATGTATTTTTTACTTCATAAAATATGTGTGTGTGTATATATATGTTATATACTCTTATAAATAAACAAATTCTCCTTTCCACGAAGAACAGATACATTTACATAATATATAGATATGTTTCTGTATATACACATAGGAGCACCTATGAACACAGACACACACACTTCTATATATATTCCTTTCCTCAAAGAACTGAGGATTTCTGTACTGGGGAAGGTAGAAGACCCATTCTTTCATTATACAACACTGAATTTTTCAGATAATGTCCTTTTTTCCCCTTTCAGGTATCCAAATATAAAATGCTTAGTGAAATCACATATGCAGAGTCATTAGCAATATCAAATACCAGTATATTATTTGTAAATAAGACCGTGACTATATGACCTATCTGAAATCAGTGCTCAAAGGGAACTCGATTTTTTCTGTTAATGGACTTCACAGTGTTAACCAACAAGTAAAGACAGTTTAGTCTGTTTTTGTTACGTAGTTGTATCTCTGTTCTGACTAACATTTACACATAAACCTCCCAGAATTCTTATTTATAAAACCAAATATTTAGTCTTAAAATCTTGTTACTTATGATTATGTTTCATAATTGTTTCTCTTAAACAATTATGGAAAGCTGCTTTTTAAACACTTCTAAAAACCAAATCAAATAAATACACGAACACTGAAGCTACACTATTTATTACAGGATTATTACTGTAGCATATATGTTGTTTACAATTATTTTATAAATTACATTAATTAACAACAGTTCTTCTGGATTAATTCTACAAATTAATATTTACTAAACAATTACAGGTATCCTGAGATATACTATAAGAACTAAGAGTGCTTTGAAATTCATTTATGAGGCTATAATTTTTTCTAGTTATTGATGGTGCTCTTCTGGTTATTTAAAATATATTTAATGTTTGGATAGCAGTCAATAAGGTAAATAAAAAGCCAAGAATAAAAATCAAAAACATTACATGTGAGGAGACAGAAATCAGAGATGATGAACTGGTAAAGGACAGAGATCACTGCTGTGGTGGAAGCTATGCCCATATTAGCCAGTAGCACAGGGAATTACCTGTGGATCTGTAGAGGGAAACAGGTGGTGCTGAGGGTTCAGCAACTACCTCTCTGTGCTTAGGGTTTTGTTTTTTTAAATCAAACTAGTTCTGGCCTGAGGGACAAAATTTCCATTAGCAATTGGAGCATGCTAGGTAAGCTCCCAAAGTGCATTTCCAGTATACTTGCTGATGAAACAAATCCAGTCCACGTGCTCTAAGACCACTCTATGATGCGAATCAAAACAGGATAACGCACACCTATGTTAATACTGTCATTTAGATCAGGTGTGCACCTTGGAAACTTATTTCCCAGCTGTGTCCCTTCACTGAACTTTGCTTCTTATTGCAGGGAAATCTTGAAATTCAGAACTGGACCCTTTTGGATTATACTAAATTGAAAGGTGCATGACAGACAGCAACTGAAGGCCAGATTAGAATTTTTTCAAGATACCTTGTACCATGTTGGGTCCTCAGCACCTACCATTTCATTTCATAGAACTGCTCCTATTCCAGCACAATGCTTTCTCAGTGTGGATGCCTGGAAGACTGTCCTCTGGCGTGTACACCTGACACAGGCTAAACTGCTAACATAGGTGTAATCATAGAATATACAGTCTGTTTGTTTTGAATTACAATAAATAACAACAAAACACAAATAAAATAAATAAACTCAAAAAAAAGAAGAGAGAACAATGTTTTCTACTGGCTTTGAATTTATAGACAAAGAAAAGAAAAAGCATTTCAGTTGTTTTTCATTGTGTTTTTAATGGTATATTCACTGTTGCTGACAACATTTATTTTCATTGGTTCTAAATATGAACTAGTTCATAATTAGTTCAAGAAAAGAATTTGACCTTGGGCAGTAGAATAGAGTTGTGAATGGTCATATATGTCAGCAGCATGGCTCAAAATAAGAAAGATGACAGAATATTCAAGTGGCAATGACTGATGTGTATACATCTCTATGAAAATGAATGAGCAAGAGCTTTCTAAACACTAGCAAAATTGAATTAATAATAAATAATGAGAAAAAGGGATTGATTAAATAACTGATAATGAGAGAATTTGATATAATAATTATTTTTTAGAAGAAGGAATGTGACACTAAAACAAAGTAGCTTTGTATGGAGTTCAGAACTTGATCCAAAG
>NW_010241954.1:0-2921 GCF_000690775.1 Eurypyga helias | reverse complement strand
CAGAAAGCCACTGGCTTCCCTGCACTTTTTGGCAGCCTTGCACTGCACTCTCATTGTGAGAAATCTGGCACATCTCTCAGCTGCTCCATAACTCAGTCCTAGTCTTATAATATTGCTTCATCAGTTCATATCTTTGCTCATCTTCCTAAATTAATCTCAGGACAATGTACTTTATAGACTCTTTCTGACTTGTCTAATCATGATGGTGCTTGTACTCTAAATGGTGATTCTACTGTATTTGTCTTTTCTCCCCAGAGAATGGAACACTTGCCAGGGCCCCAGTAATAAAAGAAAGTAACTTATTGGGGAAAGTAATTTCTATATCATAAATGTGTCACTGAATTTGTGGACAATTTTTTAACTAACACTTTTGGCTACAGACTGTTACATTTTTGTCCATCCCACTTTTGCTCCACATCTTGGATGGTAAGTTAAACTTTTACCTCCTGCCTGGTGTTTTGGCTTTTGACTAAATCAACTTCTTTATTTTTTTTTTTTCCAGAAATGTCAGCTCCTGAAGGAATAATCAAACTAAAAGGAGAAATAATATCTTCATGTTGGCAGTGGAGGAGCTGGAGCTGTTCAGCAGAAGTGGCAGAAGAGTCAAGGAGTTTTGCCTTGTTATGAGATTCACAGCTGAGAGTTCACGGCTCTCTATACCCAGGTACCCTGCCAGCTCCCTTGGCTCTTGTCATGGTTTAGCCCTGTCAGGCAATTAAGCACCACCAGTCACCCTACCACTGCAACCCAGCCCCCACCCCAACTCCCAGTGAGGAAGGGTCAGAGGAAAAACAAGGGAGGCTCATAAATTTGAGATAGGAACTATTTAATTACAGAAATTAAACTTATGGAGTTACTAGCAATACTATTGCTAATAAGTAATTAAAAGAACAGAGAAATAGAACAAATGATACAGGATCTCACCACCCATGGACGGACACAGCCAGGTTCCAGGACAGCAAGCAAAAATAAATCCAAAGCCCTGAGGAGAAAAACCCCCACCTTGAGCCCTGGAAAAGAAAGGGGAAGAAAAACCACCTGGTGAAGAAAAACTTCCAACCCCTGCTTCCCGGAGCAATTTCCTTAACAAAAGATGCTACTTCTCTGCTAATCACGCTGCTGGCGGGAACCTCAGAGCTGACCCTTACACAACTTCTGGGTCATGCCCCCCTTGCAATAACCACTCACCTTGCAAACTTCCACTCCTACCCTGACGGTCCACAGTGCCACTGGTATCGGGGTGACACCAACCACTCAGCTTGCTGTATTATGGAATGAAACAAAATCTTATAGACTGGCCCCAGGATAGCAGCTCATCGTTGCCTGGGACTAGAACAGCTCTCCAGCAGTCCTGACAGGTGTAGCTTGTGCAGCCATAGGATCTGGGCAAAGCTGCGCAGTCTTTCTACTGGCTGGGCATCCACCCATGTCATCACTCTTGACTGCTGGACAGCTACACAGCAAAAGGGTAATATGGGCAATGTCTTTTTATAATTTTAAAGCAAAGAAGGCCTTGCTAAAGCTGAAACCCCCGGTCTGGTACTGGTCCGCTGGTAAAACTACAAAGCTGAGAAATGTCAAACATCCAAAGGAAATGAAAACACACACCCCCACCTCAAAAAAAAAAAAAAAAAAATTCTTAGCATAGCAATTGCTGCATATGATATTGTTTAAAATATTTAAGGTATAGGAAGCTTATTGCAGTGACTCATTTGTCATCAGTATTTTATAAAATGATTATTTTTTATAATGAATGTTTATAGAAGACAAAATATTTATTAGAATAAAAGATGGGATTTGGATGTAAACAACATTAATTTCAATAAAAAATCAGGATACATTATTTTTGGGATTGAATTTCAAATGTGAAAGATCAGCATTGCATTACAGTGTTGCTTCTCTCTGATGGCACTGTCTTTGTCAGTCCTGACTGACTTTTAGGACTAAATCAGGAATTAAAAACTTAACATGAATTTTTCTTAGTTTCTTGTTACAAAAGAAAGAAAAAAAGAACTATTTTGTTAGATTGTTTCTTTTTTTATTTATTTAATTGGAAGGCTTGGAAGATTACGTGACATTCATATGACAACACTGCATGGTTCTGTATTGTTACAGAAAGTATTTGGGACACATGCAAAATTAGAAATGTAAGTCAACAGCTGCTAAGTAAATCATCCACTTCAAAAGACTAGTACTGAGGGACAATCATCATAACAAAATTTTAGGTGAAGGAAGAAACAAGTAGGATGTGCCTGCTGTGCTGGTTTATTTCTTTAAAATTAACTAGATGCAGACATTTCAAATTTGACAGGTGAAGACATGAGAGAAATCTAAGCAATCAAAATGAGAGAACAAATGAAGTTGGTAAGAACATGGCTGGTGACATATAACTAAAAAAATCTGTATGTATTTCACAGAACAGAAATCATTGTAAAAGAATACATATGTACACAACACTATATGTTTTATAAATATAAAAATGAAGTATATATTTCTTTTTAAGCTTTCGTATGTCAGAGATGGTTTTCACGTCACAATTTCTCTTATAGTGAATACAGTTTCTGATCCTTATTCCTCTTGGTCACATCATTCTGGTTCTTTCTTGTTTGATAAATCACTCTAAAGTTAATAGTGCTACTTTCTTGTATAAAGTGAGCAAAATTACACAGTTCCTGTATCTTTCCTGAAAATATAAAATCCTCTTAGCTTAAAATGTAGTTTATACATAGAGGTAAAGTAAATAACTTCTTTTTCGTGTCGTTTTTTAAGGAGAAAAATCAACAAACTTGTGGTTTGTTGCTCGTAGAGATAAATTTATTTGTACTTTCAAATGTCAGATTATTGCAAAACAGGTTTATATCAGTTTGTGCTTAGAAACAGCTCAGGCTTACACAAGGCAGATCTGCCTCCCCACCTCCCCC
>NW_010241953.1:18107-19495 GCF_000690775.1 Eurypyga helias | reverse complement strand
CATAAAAAGCTATCCGAGGAGTCAGGCATGACTTTCCCGTGGTGAATCCATGCTACTACTCGGGAAAAGCTTCGTTTCCGTTTTAGATCAGTCGAGCAAACACCCCTGCTCTGTGTTACCTGGGCTGGTCAGGCTGCTCCACATGAACACCAGCAAGAGCCTGGGCTAGGCCAGCGATGCAGGACCAGGATCCTGGCCTTAACGCTGTTCAGGAACAAAGGGAAAGGCTGGAATCACAGCAGCCCAAAGGGCGACTCCCTTCTGTCACAGGAAATGCTCTGCAACAGCAGTTTATCCAGCTCTGTTCCTCCGTTTGAAAGTTTTTCATAAATACTGTTAAGATCTGAAATGTTAAAATCTTCCTTAAACACTGTTAAAATCCTTTCACTTTATCCTTCATATGGAATGAATGGGAACAGCACTGTCCTCAAAGGGAACACAATTCCTGAATGAATTCTATATCCTACTTTTTTCTGCTTATGAACACCCCTAGGGCACAGCTTTATTTTCCTGGAAGGACAAGCCTCCTGGGCACTCCAGTGATCTGTTCATCACAGGTTTAAGCTGGATGCAGGAAGGTTTAAGCCCTTTGAGTATTTTCCTTTACAACAGGACCACTGTCAGGACAGGTCAGGGAGGCAAACATTCTCTTCTCTCCAACAGGAATTACCGAAGACACCATCTGTGTTGGCCTGGCACGCGTGGGCGCTCCGGACCAGAAGATCGTGTCAGGGCCGCTCCGTCAGATGGCCACAGCGGACCTCGGCGCTCCACTCCACTCCCTGATTGTCACAGGCACCACGCACCCCCTGGAACTGGAAATGCTTCAGCTTTTTTCTGTAGATAGTTCCAGTTTTGGGAATAATGCATTTCAGCAGACACTTGAATAAAAACGTACCTTTCTAGCCCATCTGTGGTGTCACAGTAGCATGGTTACTCCTGCAAACAGCCCGAGCTTGTGCAGCAGAGTCAGTGATGCTTCAGCACCGTAGGGACACCAACCTGCTTCTGCCGGAGGCTGCAGCTCTGGGTACCAGCTCCGACCTGGTGACACCTCCAGACTCCTTTAAACCTCAGCCCCGTGGCAGATCCAGCTGGTGGACAGTGACTTCAGCCCCCGGCTGATGGGTGAGACCCGGGGAAGTCGCAGCCAGCCATCCGGCATCGCCGGTGCCATGACACTTCAGCCAGGCCAGGACGTGGGACGACAAAGCAGACCCGCAGGCACAGCCCTTTTAAACTGCAGATTTATTGGAAAGCAATTTGATCCCCCCCCTTTTCAGGAATACAGGGCATGTTAACATTTGACACAGACTGCATTCAAGTAGAAAAGGTCACCTTAAAAACTTCTCATATTGCACCTGGGGCAAGTCCTGACAAAGCTACTG
>NW_010241953.1:15923-17976 GCF_000690775.1 Eurypyga helias | reverse complement strand
GGAATGCGCTGACTGCCAGTGGCGCGCCAAGTGCTGCCAGGAACGCGTTTGGCAATTTCTTCAGTCACACGATGTCACGCTTCAGCCGAAATCCTGCAGCGATTCACTGACTCTTGTACAAGATCCCGGCACACACACAAGCGTGCGATGCACGTGGGAAGTGCAACGCGTGGCTCCTTTGCATGTATTCCCGCCCAGTCACATCGGCGGGAAGCGTTCGCGCTCACCGCAGCAGCCCCCGAGGGGATTAACCGTACTGCGGAGGTGAGGCCCGGCTCGGCTGCGCCCTGCACGCGGCAGCGCCCTGCACCTGGCAGCACCCTCTGGCCAGCAAAGCCCCAGCAGGGACGGCTGCGGCAACATCACCCATGCGGGCAGGACTCCGAGGGAATCCTGGCAAGCGGCAGGCAGGGATGTTCACGGACGTGCAAAGGAGGAACCAGCCACTGAGTCACTAGTAGGCGTCAGGGAAAGTGATTATTTAAAAAAAAAAACCCCACCCAAATCCCTCTCTACTCATTCCCAAACACGCTTCCAAGGGTGGGATGCCCAAGGATCGCAGCAAGCGGCAGCCTGATGGCTGCTGGGGAACGCAGGCCAGGGCTTGACTAGTAAATGAAGCTGTTGCTGAGCTGGTATTTCAAGACCTGGTTACCCCAGTGCCGATTCGGATTTGCATCCCCTGAAGCACGGACGTTTCTGCGCCTGAAATCTGCCCCGTGGGAAAAGCCACAAACTCACATTGTGATTGCACACCAGGTGCAGGGGGGGAAAAGGCAGCTACTCTCCCCTCTCCTGTCTGGTTCACACTCCCGAAACAGCTTCACTCACAGCCGCTGGAGACACCCTTCCTTCCCTTCAGCCTCAAACCCCCGCTCCGCTTCTTCGGAAACAAACCCAACCATGTCCAGAGTCACCGTGGCCCCTTTTAGCAGCAGCAGCAGTTTCTATTTGTATCGAAAACCAGCCTCAGCAGCTCTTGCCGACGAGGCAACGGCACTTTTGTTCTGGCAGGCGGGGTTGCACAAAGGCAGAGTCATGTGCCTGGAGCAGCACCTTCCGCCTCCAGATTTTAGTGGATCGCACCAGCAACCCGGCAGAGCAGATGTCCTGGAACACAGAGCGCAGATCCGCAAGAGCAAAGCCATTACAAACGCGGGAGAAAGGTGACAGGCGAATGTTTCTGGAGAAAACAACTTGCTGCACTGGGAATTCTTTTTTCCATGAAAAGACACAAGGCTACAGGAAGAGAGTCATAACATCACACTGGCAACCTGGAAACCGCAACAGCACGAACCTGCCCCAGAACCATGGTCCCGATTCCATTTCGGCTAGATCCACCAGGAATTTCCAGTATTTGGAAAGGCAAAAGTTATCTCACCAATCACCACAATAAAAACGATTACAGCCTATTAAAATCAGGGAGATTTAAGCTTTCACAAGCGATTCCGTGATTTAGTTTTCCCCACACATGATTTGGAGCACAGAGCACTTCAAGCGCTGCTTCCATCCCCAGCGCCGCCCCTCCGCCGCCTGTTGTTCAGTGACGATGGACACGAGCAGCGTCACGTGACATCTCGCTGCTCTCGGCTGCGTGCAGAGACCAAGAACCAGAGCTAAACCCAGTATTTCGATTAAAATGCTTTCCAGGACATACACACTGCGGAACATCCAGCGGGGTTTGGAAGCGAGTCTCTTCGCAACAGCCTCGCCCTTCACGTCTCCAGTGTCGCCGCCTGTTTGGGAAGAGCCGAGTCCAAGGGAAGTCTAACATCTACAGCTATGCGAGTACACAACCCCCACACCACCAGTACAGAACCACACTGCGTACAAGGTACGTGTAAAAGTGATAAACCCCACTGATGCTCCGTGTTTATGCTGGCAAATACCTCTCTGGATATAAAGGCACTTTGGAAACCCAAAATGGTTTGGTTCACTAAGTTTGCAAAGTGCAAACAACTGTACAACCATCCAATTCTATCGAAGCATGTCAGCCACCCTGACATTCCCTACAAACCAGGCTGGTCGCACTGGCTTTACGAGAACGAGCAGT
>NW_010241953.1:15252-15892 GCF_000690775.1 Eurypyga helias | reverse complement strand
CAGCTTTACGGAAGGATGACAGGTTGTCCTGTACCACAATCTTAGTAGGTAAAAAACCCTCAAAAACTTACAGGTTTAGGGGCCACAAAAAGACAAGACCCGAAGTCCCTAACTTTCATTCCATGTTTAGTCCCTAGAAGAGAGCCCCATGCGTAGCCCAGGGCAGGAGCCTCTTCAGTTGGTTCCGGAGCAGCGGTGGAGGCTGGCTCTGTCGAGAGGTTCATTGTTACACCGTTACAGTACAGAAAACTTTGGTCCAACAGCGGTTTCCGAAATCCACTACATGGCTGCAACGTCGATCTGTACGTAAAGCTGTCTGACCCCGGCCTGTGGGGGAGAGGAGAGATGAAACAACCCCTTTACCAGCCCCGAACACCAGCCCCCACCCCTCAGCCACCGCGCAGAAACCTCAGGATCTTCTGCTTCTCTACTGCGCCCTCCCCATTCGGCCCGATCCCGCGACCGGGAACCCCCCGGACTGGAGAGCGCCGTGTGACATCAGCTCTTCACGCAGCCAAGTGCACACACGACCCTGCATTAACATCGACTTTGCTGCTCTACCTGCGCCCCACATCGCAGTCAGGCCTCAAGCTGCACAAAAGCAATTCCCACTTTCTTTTGCAGGAAAGCTTCCTGAAAA
>NW_010241953.1:0-15146 GCF_000690775.1 Eurypyga helias | reverse complement strand
TCACAGGCCAGCGTAGGGGCTCGACTTAATGCGATACCCCTCGGACAACCACCACTGGCATTTCCGTTCCGTGGCACCACAGACGGATGCAGAGGTACCGTGATTCCGTCTGCATCACCGAGTATTTCAAAATCCCACACAGCTGGAGTGGGGCAGTTTTCCAAACCACACAGACACCAAAAACTAGGAACATTCACTTCTTTGCGATAAGAATCCCAAGGCCCCACCGTGGAGGCCATTTATGCTCCGAGATGTGGTTTCCCCGGCTCTTTACCTGAGTGAATATGTTGTGAGTCTGGCTCAGAATCCACCTTCCGTCGGCATCCGGAGCTACCAGCAATTTCAGAGTCCCTATGTAAACATCCGTGCAAAGGGTCCAGAAATGGGGGTCATGTAAACTGTAAACTCCTTGCAACTGCTGCACCTGCAGACACAGAGCAGTTTAAAACAGGTTTCAGAAAACATTCGCCTGCGCTGTGACACGTACGGAAAGATAAAGGTTGACGCGTTGTTTTATTCCGGCTCGCTGCGGTGGGTCACTGCAGTTCTAGCACTATCCCAGTAATTGCCAGGAAGGGGAAGCACAGGCTGCTGCATTTACACGACTGTACTGGACTACAGTAATACATGTCAGCTAATGCAAACACTGTACAGGAAATCCAGCAGCAGTTCTGTAAATATTCTTGAGTGCTTAGGTTTGTCCTGTCAAATCCCTTCTTTTCCCGTCCCGTTTCAGCAAACCCTCCGCAGGATGAGTCCGACCCTGTAACTGCCCCAGGAAAGGCGACGCTCCCCCGAGCGCTCTGCGTAACTGTGCGACGGCGCCGCAGCGCTCAGGCCGTGACACAGCCACGTGAGTTAACCAGGAGCACCAGGAGAGGCCGGATCCCGTCATCGGTGTATTCTGGTAAATACACTTCCCACCTCCCTTTACTAAGAACTAGTTCTTGAGGGAGACAAAAACTGCACAAACCACAGACACATCAGGTACACAAAGTGCTCTGAGAGGAGAAGCTTCGGGATCTCTTTTCCTACACCATTACAGCGTGTTTTGAAGCACAAACGGGCCTGAGGCTACACACGATTCAGGATGTTGGAAGGGTCGGAAGCAAACCGGTACCTCCATCTGTACAGTCTGAGGCACCTTTCAGGGGGGTTCCTGGGAAAACACCACCAAATACCCTCCCCCACACCGCTGGGCTGACGCCAGCAGCTCCAGCTGCAGCAAAGCAGCCTGCGAGCTCACCCTCTGGTAGCACTGAGGCAGGGCGTTTTCCAGGGAAGGAGGAGTTCGCTGCATCAAAATTCCAATGGATTCTTTCAGAAGTGGAACAATGCTGGAAAGAGAAAGGTACGTCAGCTACAGTAACACTTTCAGAGCTGCAGGGCAAAGAGCCACATAACACTGTAACGCTCAGGAAGAGTTTTCCTTCGGCCGTTCTGCCCGAGCCCAGCGCGCTGCCACGCCACCCCGGTACGGAGGATAAAGGGACGGACAAAACGGCTGTGGCGCCTTACTGAAGGCACGATCACTTCTCCCCCGATGTCCCACAGAGACAACTGGGGGGCAGTCCCAGCAGATCAATAACCATGGGATTTGAGGTGAGAAGTTTCCTGGCAAAGCAGCTGGTGTAGCCCAGAGCCAACCCCCACGGCAACGGCCACCCCTCACAACCAGCACCGCGCGCAGCTGCGGGCCCCGCTGTCTGCAGCGTAGGGCATGCTTTGCTTGCCAACGACGGTGACAGCAGGGAGGTCGGGGAACAAAAGGAGCATGGGCCAGCCCAGCTCCAACACAGTCATTTCGTCAGAAACAGACAATGTAGTGTATTCCTGAAGGGAACTAAGTGTAGCGTCTCACCTGAGCTCAAGGATTAAACATCTGGAAGCAATCAGAGGTTTTAGGGTAATCCCTCCCAGCCAAATGGTCTTGTTTCATCAGTCAACTAAGACGACACTTAACACCCCTTTTTATTATTATTACTTGTTTTTAATGAGCCCAGGAGACTGGCCAGCCCTTCCCTGAAGCCACCCCTGAACATTCACACTCCTCAGTACTCAGCATGCTGAGTTCTTTCTTCGGGAGCAGCACATGGTGTAGCACTCAGCAGAGCCTCCTAAAAGTTTCAGGAGGATGACCCAACTAAAACTTAGAGAGCAATCTGATCTCGAGAGCACGTAGGTCACCGATGCTCTGGACCACAAGTGATGGTGTAGTGCAGGACCTGCACGCTGAATTTCAGCGTTCAGCGCTGGCTTCACAGCTGGAGTACAGAGAGACGGGTAAGAGGCATCCCAAAAACACTGGAGTGTCAGGTTCTATGGACACTGGATTACACAGGTTTAGGGAAAAAGGTTCTCTTATCAATGGAATAATGTCTGTGTCACAAGCGCTCCAAAGGGACCTGGAGCTGCCAAAACACTCCACTGCTGAACTGGGTTCAGTTTAACTCTGCTTAAACCCAGGTTTGCTTCTTAAGACAAACTCGAGACACCAACACAAAAGTTCAGGCACAAACAGAATACAGGCGTTTTGAACGCTGACCTCACCCTCCTAAATTTAACAAGGCCCCTCTAACCCACATCCAGAGGCTTCAGGACACACATGTACGGGCTGTGCATTTTTTCCCAGGGAAAAGGCTAAAGGAATGGAGGTGCCTTTTGACAGGACGCACCGCGAAGAGGGATGCTGCCAACTGTCCTGTGTCATCATCTCTTGCTGTAAGCAGACTAACGTGACAAACTACAGCACCTGGTTTTCTCGTGTCTCAGGCTTTCCGTTGTTTCATGCATCCTACTGAAGCCCAAAGCCTTTAATTAAAACCCAGGACTCCGCACAGCATGCTCTTTTCTCAAACACCGACCAGAGAAGCAGAATGACCTAATCGCCAGGAGGCAGCCGAAACACCAGTTCCATCTCTTGTGACTGAAGAAGACGCTAGGGAAGATGACACCAAGCAGGCCAAAAGCGTGGTTAGAGAAGTTGACCGAGCTTTCCTTTTTCTTGGCTTAGTCATGAGTGCAAAATACATGTGGTTGTCTCTGCAGCAACTACTGCACTGGTACTTCCCCCTTTTCTTTATTTACAGAAGGATTACAGAGGTAAATAAATAGTGCTGAATCCTCTGCAAGCAGTTTTTGGTGCATAAGCAGTCTGAGTGCTGCTGCTGAAGCAGCCACCGTTTCCCCACGGTCCCTGAATGTCAAACATATGCTCCTGCACAAGGCAGCGGGATCTGACCGCAGCCAGACACGGGACACAAGCACATCCCCTACGGAAGCCAGAGCAGCCAACACGTGCCAAACGAGCCCGCAACGTGTCGTGCCTTCATGCCCCCTGAGAGGGGGCGAAGGTGTTCACAGAGGTGGAAGCCGTGAACGTGCAAGCCCAGCTGCTGCTGCTGCTACAAATGGTTAACGAGGAGCGAGAGCAGCAGGCTCGGGCAGACCCATTCCCGTCCTGGCCTCTTGATGCCCCTGATGCCCCTGTGTCTGCAGCCGCAGCTGCAGAGCAAGGCTGAACACAGCTCCCGGTGAAGAGCCCTTTACACAGCCAGGGAACTCATCGTTCCTCCCAGCACTACCGAGAGCAGAGGATTCTTGTGACACATCTTGTGGGAGACAAACACACACTGCTAAGGCTCCAGACCAGCTCTGGTTCTTCAAATACCACGGCTGGAAGTCTACAGCCAGGCTTCAAAATCTTCTTTTCGCAGGCACCACCCGCACCGGCAGTGCCACGGCCGCCAGCCTGTTGCAGAACTCCATGAGGCAACAGCAGTTTTAATCAGACTGCAGGCTTTGTGCAAGACAAGAAGCACAGGTTAAGCATTTACTGTCCCATTTTGAACTGTCCTCATCAAAGCGGCACCCCGATCCTCACATGAGGCTGGCAGGTACCGTCTCTCTGTAAGCGGAGGCAGCGCGTGCCGCATGCAGCTCGGAACGCCAAGGCCGAGCACGCTGGTTTGGGGAGCTTTGCTGTAGAACATCTCCTCTCCCTCTCGGTGAATGCAGCACTTCATTAAAGAAGTAGTTGTTAACAGGGTTATGACCTCAGCACTACAGGCAAACACCCCAAATGTTGCAGCCATGTCCTCCCCCAAAGCTTGAGCTGAGGCGGCATTACTTGATGTAAAAATGACATCACCCATGGAAACAACTGCTCTGAATGGCTGAAGTTAAACTGCCTCGTTCCTCTGGCCACCTCATGCGCAGTCTGCAGGGCCCCTCCAGCCTGGCAGCAGGCACAGACCCAGTGCCTTTTGGAGACATGTGGCTCTAATCGTGGTTTCGGACAAACACTGTGATTTATCCTGGGGTTGTGGCTTTTGCGTGATGACTAACTTCACATAGCTGGTGGGAATATGAAAATTGCTTCAACATTTCAGGAGACGGCTTAAAATCCTAAGGCTAAAAACTAAATGGACATTTAGTTTTAAATATTAAAAGCAGTTTAGAGATTTGAGGAATTGTTTCTTGGTTCAAGCACATTAAATTATGAGGAAAACACCTTGGAGTGTCAACCTGAACAACTCTGGAACAGCCAAGCTCTTTTTTAAACAGACGACTCAAACAAAACGCTAACAGGACAGACTCACCTATTTTAAGCGTGTCCTATTTGTCCATCACATGGACACTCGCATGAGTCTGTATCGAGAGTAATCAGAGACAGATCTGTCAGCTACCGGCGGCAGCATCCAGGAACACGGGAGAGCTGCAAGCCCCAACACCAGCTTCACCCTCAGGACCGGCCATAGATTTCTGATGCCAAGATTTTAAACGGTCACAGGACACAGCCCGTCAGCTAAGGAACAAAACCGACCAAGCCCTCTGCTTGTCGGCACTCAACGGACAAATAAATGGAGGCAGCACAAATTCCTACAGCAGTAAAAGCTGAAGTACATTGGGAAAGGATCTGACCTGGTGCCTTCGCCCCTCTATATCAGCAGAGTGATGTGGGCTGTTCTCCTTCCCCCAAAAGGAGACAGTAAAGCACGAGATGCAACAGTGTTAGCAGCGTTTCTGTCCACCCCAGCCACAGACTCGACTGGGGGCCGCGCACACAGGCTGCCCGAGGGAAGAGCCCAATCCCAGCTCTCCATGCTCCAGCAAGAGCTGCCTGACTGCTGCTCCCACTCAGCTCAAAGTGCATTTACTGGTCAGGGAAGCCCCGTGGGGGAATCCCCCATCCTGCTCACACCATGTGGGCAGCACGTTCTGCGGCAGCTTGCACGAGCTCGACCGGAGTGCGTCACCTCAGCGAGCGATGTCGGGAGCAATGCGGAGCGACTGGCAGCACGCAGGTTCCTGTGGGCATTCAGAGCCTGAAACGCGTTGCCCCACTCTGCTGAACGGGGAGACTCGCCGCAGCAGCTCCACGAAGGCCGCCACACGCAGGGCACACGCGCGCCGTATTCGGGGTCGGCGTCACCAGAGGGCACTTGCCACCGAAGAGGCAGAGCTGGAGCTGCGGCACTCTGCCCCGCACCAGCACCGCAGCCTCCCCACCGTGTCCCCGCGCGAAACGCCTGCCCGCCCACTCCGACCCGAACAGCCCCACATTTACAGCTGTTTGGGAACCAGCAACCGGGATAGGCCACAAAACTACTCAAAAGTGTTTCCATCAGATCTTACATGGAATAAGGATTTGTCGGAATACAAAGGAAAAGACAGTTCATGCTGGGGGGGTAAAATATAAATAAAAAGATAACGAGTGCTGATCTGTGAAGGCCGGGGCAGACCCCGCACCAGCGGGCTCAGCTCAGCTCCCTGCAGCCCCCCTGCTCCGTCCGCCGGCGTACATCGGTTTGCGCACGCGCGCACTAAATACAGAGGGGAAGTTTTCTGCAGCTGGAACCCCAAAGACATTTGGTAGTATTATGCAAACAGAGGTAAGACATGCAGATTTAGGAGCAAAAGCTGTAGGAAAGGCAGAGAAAGATAGCTCGCACACGAGCACAGCAGAACTGCAGCGCAGAACGGGAGTAACAGCACTCTTGGAAGAAAAGCAAATGTCCCAGGTTATTAGGCCAACAGACAAACCTTTTCTTCTGAGCGGTAATTCCGATTGTAACTACCACCAAACCCACCCCCAAGCATCCGTGAGAGCAGTGCTTACCTTACACCTATGAGCAAAGCTATCAGCATGGAGCAAATGGGGTCTGCTATCATTAGCCCATAGTTCTGCATCAGTACAGCAGACACGATGACACCGATGCTTCCCAGCGTGTCTGCGACGATGTGCAGAAACACACCTGGAAGAGATCAGTCGGTACCATCACAACTCGCTCTTCTTAAAGGTAACGGAGTATTGTGAACACAGTTGACAGAGGACAGTTGCCAGGACAAGGTATCAGCGTTTGTGCTTGTTAAGCCCGTGCTCGGTTTCTGGTCAAACTCACCGAAAGCCATCACAGGGTTTGAACACACGTGTAGAACACAGAGCATTGAAGAACTGACACCGTTTCCTGCACTTAGCACTGAGGGTGTTCCCTGGCATAGCCAGCAACCTGACAGTTCCTGTCCAGCAATTAGCACATGTAGCTGGACTGTCTTCCTCCGACACCCACCCACAACGCCATACAGAAACCCCTGATGCCCCCAGTAAGTGCTGTGCGGGACGGAAAGCGTGACCAGCACAGCTCTGTAGAGCTCAGAGATGCTCACGGTGCACCGACAATGCGCTGTACAAGTTCTTTGCAAAGGAAGCAAAGACAAACAGTTTGAGAACCGCACAACACTGCAGGCACGAGGCACCCCGCTCTGATTTTGAGGAGTAACACAGTGTCGTAATAGACAGAGGAACCAGCACTGTGCCGGCAGCTAAACTTCAGCCTCTGGAGCTCTCTGCTGGCAGTGACGGGAACAGTCATCCTGAAACACCTCCTGGAATACAATTCTCAGAGGCGGATAACCCCTCCTCACAAAACCAGCAGACAGCTAACTACAAATCGGTAGTGACGTTTTCCAAGCCTACCTTTGCAGGGGCCCAGCTGGGACGGATGTCATTTGTTTCACGGCACCCTGGGATGCTGCGGTCAGCTCTGTGACTGCACCGGGCACACGCACGAAGGCTTCCTGCGCACTGATAGGCTGCTGGGAGGTGCTGAGCCACCGTCTGTTTTACTGGGTTCTCCCCTGCCCTTCACTTCATAACCTGTCTTGGTTTCAAGCCCAGAGCAGTTCTCACTTCCACTGTGATACTGCTTTTCCCTGTCCCACTGCAGAAGTGAGCCAGCAGCTGCAAGGTGCTCAGCTGCCGGCCAGAGGCAACCCCCCGGTACTGAGAAATTACAGTAACATGATAAACCCGAGGGATGAAGTCATGAAGAGGCTGACTTTTGGAGATCATCTGAAGTACCAAGTACACACACACGTAGTAGTGTCCCACGGACTCTGGTAGAGGTTGAAGACATGCCTTTTCCAGGACAACAAACGAGCCAGAACATCGCCCGGTGAGAGAACACAGTAGGCACACCTGGGTATGCTGAATAATGACCACCTCATACATTATGTAATGGTCTCCCTCTAACTTTTGGACAATTAAAAATGATGAATCAAAGCTCAAAACTGACATCTGAGTGATCAGTAACTCATTTATGGCAATGCACAGGAGGCCATGGACTCCAGTGCTCTTCCAAGCCGTTTAGAGGGAATTACTGTCCTGCCTAAAGCAACTGTAACAGCAACCGATAAACCACGAGACTCACTGTCACCATACCTTGCAGAATCTGTTTGCTGGATCCAGCCATCCCGTCGAGAGAATGGTCATCTGTGAAGAGAGTTATTGGCAGATTAACCTACCCAAACGCTCTCCGGTGGGTGATTCCGTTACGGTCTCCCTTTCGGGAATTTCTTGGACAGACAAGCTGCTTACAGGGACCAGCTTTTACTCCAGCTATTGGGTTTTTTGCAATAAAGTCTTAAAACACACTTTAAAAAAGGTCAATACCACTTTATACAGTATATTTTATATAAGTACACCTAAAAACGACGACATTTGGTTTTTAATGGAAAACAGACTGAGAAAGACGGCGTTCCTAGTGTTGAGCAAAGTAAGCCCCTCTCCAGATCACCAGCCATAAGCACAAGCAAGAAGGGTAAGGTCAAATCAATCTGCTAACCCGAAGTACTTGAGCAAGCGTTTATCAGTCTGGGAGAAGGCAGAACTAAGTTAAACAGTCCCCTCGACCAAACAGGTTAGTGCCTCTGCGCAACCCATCAGAAATACTAAAAAATCTTGTTAAAGGGCAGCAAATAACTTACGGTGATTTGGGCATCAAACTGCACCAAACAGCTGTATCCGCTGTCCCACTGGGGTGGGGGCATGGGGAGAGCAAGGCAAAGGCAGGAGGGGGAGCTCCTGCTTTCCAACCAAACGCCAGAACACTTGGAAAACAAGCACCAATTTTTTCCAAAAACCAGCAAGGAAGGGACCAGGGAGTGTTTTTATGCGTTGACACCTCCCGTCTGCAAGCATCCCCACTATTCCCTGCTTGGGATGTGCATGTTTTCAGCCACAGCAGATTCCGATCATGGCTTGGGCAGGAAGGACCGTCAACCCTGCGCATGGTTCCACACAGTGGCTCTTCTCCAGAGCGAAGGCTGCCGACCAGCCTGGCACGGGTGGCTCTTCACAGACTGCCTGCCTTCGTAGGAGAGATTTAAGCAAGTGCCGTTTTTCCTAACCAGCTGTAAAACAGATTACAGCTGCAGAAGATCTTCTGCTTGAGATCACAAACCAAGCACCACATGTCAATCCCAGGAGTAAAACTGCTTGTTCACCTTTGCTAATATCTTGATCTGTGTAATTACTCCGATGGCGAATACCAGGGAGGCAACTGAACTCCGCCTACTGATTTTAATAAAAACCCAAACACAGCTATATAATGAAATTACTCACCAAGTGGCAGAGCACACATCTGGTTTATGTTAGCTAACACGTAACCTTACAGCGAACACTCAAAAAACGTAGGTAAAGCAAGACCTTTAAAAACTAACACTGAACCTGCTGCCAGTGCAAGAGTGTTGACCAAACCGAGCCACGAAACACGGCAGCAGCCCAGCACAGCACACGTGTACTGAAACTACTTCCACAGGTGCTTGCTGCCAGCACCCGCTCTTTCCGTTTTTGCAAACTGTTAGTAGCGAATTTAAACTGAGTGAAGATGGCCAAGGACATGAGGTACTTACCATGACAGTAATCCTGCCCATGAGAGTGGCCATGGCCAGGGCCGTGGCCGTGAGTGTGTCCATGGCCATGCTTGTGTTCATGGCTGTGACCGTGGCCCCCGTGGCTGTGACCGTGGCCCAGACCACCGTTGAACAGGGAATGGCTGTGTTCATGCCCTGGAAACAAACATCACCGTCTTGAAGGCAAGTTTGCTTACCTTTGGTTCTAAGCTACTCAAAACCTGTTCATCTTAAGGTACGGCTTTAATTACGTTAAGAAAACTAACACAGGCTGTTTGTCATCCAAATCTATGCTGGGCAGCCGTATAAAGTATTGACCCGATCTGAGAAGTCAGGTGCTGTTACACCTTCCCAATTCTGAGATGGGTTGTACTACACTTTAGTGCCATTTGAAAATCGTCCCTATCAGTTTATGCTAAGCCGAAAGAGACACCCCTTAGCTGTGCAGAAAGAAAAAACCCAGAATGTTTACCATATATGTATTTAGGCAAATAAATTCCAAAGAGACACCAAGTTGGGAAGCACCTGAAGCTGAGCCATCCCATACTCAAAATGTGGTTCAGACACTGGTTTCTAAGTTTTCCAGCCAAGACCTCGCCTGACCCCAGCTTAGTTTGCTCCAAAAGACAGCCTGCAGTTCTGCAGTGAGGTGCAGCCGAGCACATGTTCCAGAAGGCGGGTTCTGGAGCTCTGGGCCCTCCGGTTAACGGACGTTAGCGTAAGAGCGCAGCAGTGGCGCGCTAGGGAGAAAAGAAGTGTCAGTTCTGTCGCCAGTCACATACAGTTGGCCAGGACTGCCACTACGAGACGTTCGATTTTAAACACTGGGGTTCTCGCTGGAGGACTAGGAGGTCCTGGACCACAGGGTGCCAAGAAAGGAAACTACTGAAAATCAGACATCCTACCAGAGCCATGCGAGTGCCCGTGACCGCCGTGCTGGAAAACAAATATTCCTATAAGGTTTACGATGAATCCTAGGATAGAAACAGGAAGGAGTCTCTCATGATGCACGTCAGGGGGTTCGAGTGCTCTCTACGGAAAACCCAAACAAACAAAACAGACAGAGTTTTACAATCTCTTTACATTATTAAAGGGCACTGAAAAAAATTGCTTAGATACAGGAGCATTCTCGTGCAAAACCATAAAGACATAATTAGAAATTACTCAGGACTTGCAGTTTTGGGATGGATACCAGCTAATCCTTGCTGTCTGAAGTTGAAGTTTTATTACTGAAGCTGTGAAAGTACAGCAGTAGAGGAAAAGTCACCGCGTGCTCCCAGGGTGACGGGTACAGGCACCAGCGAGGCCACGAGACTGCCGGCGACGTGCACTTCTGCAGTCCCACACAGAAAACGAGCCCCCAGCACAGGCAGAGGGAATGCTCAGCACGGGAGCCAAGACCAGCACAAAAAGAATGATGTTTCACCAGGGCCCCTGACCTTTCCAGTAGTAGGTTTTCATTTTCCTCGTAAGTTTTGTTGCTGTTTCTAGATCTGCAGTGAGGTTTTCCAAAGCTTTTAGGCAATTTCAGCCCAGTTCGTACTGATTTTGACGTATTTACAGGCTTATCTGTGTAGAGGTTATGTTCATGAAAGCTCTTCCCAGTTCTCTAATAAAAGAAAAACCCACCGGAACACGTTCTGCACTAGGAGTCAAAACAGACAAACTCTCCCATTCAAAAGGGAAGGCATTAGCGCAAGCTGATCAGAACCAGTTACCAGCTTTACTCAATCCGGCCTCAATTCAGTGCAGACAGCCCTGATGTTCAAATTTCAATCTTAAAATTACCACCTGAACCATCTGGTAAACAAAATAAATCAAGAAAAGTGCCCTCAGAAATGCTGCAGCTATTACTACTTGTCATTTGTATGGGACCGCAAGATTTGGGAGATAATGCTCTTTAATAGTTCAGCTTCACAGAATATACTTCCATTCCTGACGGCTGGCTCCTCTCCTCCAAAGAACTAGTTTTGGCCTTTCTTGGCCTCATTTGTCCTTCACTAATGAGAAGTAAAGGTGTTTCTGTGACATACTTCACTGGCTGAAAAACGGGCAGGGTAAAGCTCACATCATCTCCCCACACAATCAAAATACACTAAGAAGCTAGTGCAGGTACACTGGAAAAGCTGGGTTTCTGTGCCACGGAACAGCAATTTCAGATGGCCCTATTCTCTGCTCAAATCACTGATTTTTAAACCTATTACAAATATAACCAATTTCAAGTTTTAGCCCCATTAAACATGCTCTACAAACGGAAATGTGACAACTGATAGCGCAACTGACTTCGTCACGTACCTCAACACCTTCAGAAAAAATGAAGAATGCTGTGAAGATGAGGAATAAACCATTTACAAACCCAGCAAGTACTTCTGCTCGAACGTACCTGCAAGAAACAGAAAGCAAGAACAGCTATTACCAGCCCTGTTGAAATGCTGAGAACTGAGATGGGAGCACAACCTTCTACTTCTCAACCCGTCGTACTGCACGGCGACTTGCTAAATGGAGATGCAGGATAGAGACTACAGGTAAGTATATGCAATTTACTGCTGTATTCTGACAGAAATTGCCTGATCTAGGTGAAAAAGTTTTTAGTACATCAAAACCTTCCCCTCTGCGATCACCTCTACTGGAAGTGGGGGTATGAACATACGTTTGGAAGCCACGAAGCCAGATAAGCACGCACGACGTAAATAGTCTGCCGATGTGAAGTTCCGGTTAGTATCAAACAGCCAAACATTCATCTGCTCCCCCTCCAGCAGGGGGACTTTTACTCAGAGTTTTAAGTACAAATTAATTATTTCAGCTACTGAATTTTCCTGATAAAAACCAGCCAGGTTAGAATCACCTGCAATCCCAGCATAGCAAGCATCAGACTCGAACAACTGTGGCTGCTCTAGTGAACAGAACAGCAGCTGTCTAAATGCAGAGCAGTAATTAATACAGAACCTGCTCTCTTTGCAATTAGTTCTTGGTACAATCAATTCTTCCTAAATGGATTTCTGGCACACCAGGGTTTCCACCTTAATTAAACAGTGCTTTAAGCTTCAAATGACATGATCCACGCTTCGGCAAGAGAAGCTAAATGCTTACGTTTAGGTCAGCAGTGCCACGGGGAATGCAGCAGCCCACGTTACAGCTCGTTTGCTGTTAATTCAGCCAATTAATAAATACCATATCACCAGGGCACAACGGCAACATGCAGTGGAACCCAGCGCCCTGGGACAGGACCGGCTGCAGCCACCAAGGGCAGCGCAGGGTGAGGTACCCTGAGGGTCGGTGGCAATGGCAGCCACAGCAGGTGAATCCTGCTGGTCCCAAGAACAAGGTCTGCAAGCTGAGGTGCAGCACCCCGGAGACCTGGCTCTTGTCAGCTGTAACTTCTGTCCCGCAGCTGCCTGAGGCTCCCCGTGACCCACCTCATTGCCCTGCGGTGGAGCTGCCCTCCTGCTCCAAGACTGGTTACCACTGGTGTGGCCATGGAGATTTCGGGAGGGATAACCTCACCCCCAAAAGCAATGCCTTCACGTTTTTACTATTTCTAGGGGGATATTAACCTACAGGTTTTCATAACTCACCCTACAAACACCCTCCCCACTTTCAACACAGCTTTTCCATGTTCTGTATAAGGAGGTTTTGTTCACGAAGTGAGAAATTACTACCTAGACGTTAACTAAAATCCATTAAAGTAACAGCCGAAAGTTTCTTACCCATATGAGAAAGCATCGTTGGATCTCCATTTGGAAATAACTGAAGCTGCTAACCCAGCCAACAGGGCAGTACAGTCAAAAAACATATGAAAAGAATCTGATATGAGACCTAAACTGGAAAAGAACAGGAAAAAAAATGATGTTCCATATGCAACACACCGAGTGTGAAAAAACAGCATTTAGTCTTTTCCACACTAGAATACAGTGTGTGTCTATACACACACACTGCATTTAAATACGGATCCCACGCCAGTTTGTAAAAGTGGTACTGCACTTCCAGATTAAAAGAAAATTGGGTTTAAGAATACTGCTTTTGATTATCTACTATAGACAGCATATATATGGTTTAACTAGTGCAGTAACACTGCAGCTGTCCCGCTGAGGACTACCAGTACCACTACGGTGATGGCACTAAGCGTTTACAAAAGAGAATTCTCAGATCCGTTTCCAAACCTGATACTTTGGGAGAGTCTTCACACACAGGGAAAACTGGTCAACAAATCTTTAACGTGAAGTAAAAATAAACAACGAATCAGTCAAAGTTTCATGAAGTTTTGACAAAAGATGCCTGGGACAAAATACTTAAGGGCTGTAAAGGCTGTCTTCACGTGTAGTTTGAGTTCATCACAGCATCCTTCTTCTCGAGGACCTGATTTCGGAACTAACGCATCTGCCTCTTTTTTTTTTCCTGCTGCAGCGACTTGATGCTTTATGACTAGGGCAGGCTGAAAAGGGGGTTTCAGTACACAGGGAGCTCTAACATCAGAATCTCTTTTGCCCAAAATAAAAGCAGAACAGCAAGGTGTGTACTTGTGACGTACTTCTGACTACTACATTCCTTTCCCCACCAGCCACCTTTTATGTTTACACCGGTTTTATGCTTCGCCTGAGCAGAGGAGCCAGTGCCCAGTGGCACTGCCAAAGCAGCACACCTATATCCTTTTAACTTACTGCTGCTCAGCCCCAGGTTTCCACTCACAAACCTTCAGCTAGTGTTCTAGCCATTTATGAACCAGTATGGAATTTATCCAAGACGACGCAGTTGTTCTCACTGTGACAGATGGTGATGAAAGAGGGGTAAGTAACTGCATTACTTGACAGCAAAAAGCAAGGTTTCCAGCATCCTGATGTCTACAGGGAATGCACACGCTCAAAGTTAACGTGCTGTGGTGGAGCTACACTGAATCAAGGGGAGCAACAACAGTACTCCCGAGAGCTCGGAGCTGTCACCGACCTCAAGCACTGACAGTGTGCACAAGAGCCATAAGGGGCTAAGGGTGTCTGCTTCTTCGTCTTGCTAAGTTTGAAGACTGCAGTCATTAGCTCCTTTTGCTGGTAACCACCCTTACTTCTCCAGTTTGGCTGGAATATGCCCACACAGAAACAAAAGCACCAATATCTTGCTCCATCCGTGCTTTCAGCTGAATGGATCCAAGCCAATCCAGTCCAAAGACCCTAGAGTGACGTTAGGGCAATGATGAGGTGCTGCTTGCGAACCCTGGCAGCCCTTCAATGTTTGCCTCATGAGCTGCAGAGCCCTGACGAGGGGACACACGCTCCCTGTTGATGTGAAGGGTGTTGGGGCTGAAGGACCACTTCTGAAATGGCTTATTTTGATGCACAACTACAGCCTTGACTGACAAACACAGGCAATGTTTACCATGCTGGTTTACTCTGCGATCTCCAAAGCAACTTAACCTAGTTGACAAGTCACCCAGTCAGCAGAACTGGTGTTGGTTTGCAGGCTGGGTGCAAACTGGATGTAAAACCACACACAACAACTGCCAGATTTTACCATATTATTAATCATAAACAGGTTCTGTCAGTCTGCAAGGAAGCATGTGCATCGAAACACAATATGTGCTTCATATTTGAAGACATTTGATGCAGAGGTACTGATGCACTTCTGTTATTTCAATTGTCCCAGAAGTTCCATTTTCCCAATCCTTTGGTTGCCTAAGAACGTACACACCTCGGCTCTTGGAGACCGAATAACAAAACCCAGTTAGGGCAGTAGCAAGTTCTAGAGACGCTCTGTTCCACACTGAAGTCGCATGCAGTTCCGCTAACCAAAGCTCCAGCTACTTCACATCCACACCTCGGCTCTTGGAGACCGAATAACAAAACCCAGTTAGGGCAGTAGCAAGTTCTAGAGATGCTCTGTTCCACACTGAAGTCACATACAGTTCCGCTAATCAAAGCTCCAGCTACTTCACATTAAGAAACCAAAGCACTGACTGATAC
>NW_010241952.1:0-1726 GCF_000690775.1 Eurypyga helias | reverse complement strand
GTGATTTTGCCTTTGCATCCCAAGTTTTTTAAACATTAATTATCATAAACGCTCACAATCAAAAGGACATCCATCTTTACCAAGTGTCGGTGTGCTAAGATGTGCCAGTGCTGGCGGTGTTCCTGGAAGGAGCTTTAACACCATGTTTTTGCATGTGTCCAAGTGCAGGGCTGCAGTTTCCCCTGAATTTGAGCTCATCAGGAAGTGTCAGAAACACTCTGTACTCCCACGACAGGCTTGCCTCATTTCCTAGGGATTTCAGGTGCAGGCTGGGGATGAGAGCATGATTCCAGGGAGGAAAGCCATCATCCCAAGGGCTTGGTTATGGTGGAAAGGCCATGCTAGCATCCCATCATCTGCCGTTCTGCGCAGCCCCGCCACCCTGGCCGAGTGCCGGGGGGAGCGTTGTGTTGTGTCAGGCGAGGCAGGACTTTCTTATTTCTCATTAAATGAAGAATTGGTGGCTGAGCTCAAGGCTTGGATCTGTGCTTTTTGCTGTGGTTTTGGCTTTGGAAAGCAGGATGCTGACCGGTAGGAATTGGATGAATTGCTGTCCTCTGCAAATCAGGAAGGTTTTCTCATGGTGGGAGTTAAGACTGGCAGGAGGCAACAGTTCTGGCACTGGGACAGATTGCCCAGAGAAGCTGTGGATGCCCCATCCCTGGGAGTGTTCAAGGCCAGGCTGGATGAGGCTTGGAGCAACCTGGTCTAGTGAAGAGGCCCCGGCCCAGGGAAGGGGGTGGCACTGGGGGGGCTTTAAGGTCCCTTCCAACACAAACCGGTCTGGGATTCTGTGTGGGCAGGACCCTGGGGCAGCTGAGTTTGATGCTGCACTTTTGGGAGGCAATCGATAGTAAGCACCGCTGTAGTTGTCCTTGATAAGGGCAGTCAGATTTGAGGTCTGGGCTGAGAGCTGCGGTGATCTTGCCAGGATTTGCAGAGCAACTGGGTTTGCCCAGGAGCAGGTAGTGCTAAAACACTGAGAAAATAGTGGAAAAAAAAGGTTGCAGCCTTGGTCTGAACCATGTGATTCACACAAATATCATCTAACTGGGAATGGGGAGAGGGCTGCGTAGAGTTTTGGTGGCATCTGTAGCCATGGCAACCTGTCCTTTGGCTTCTCCTTGGCAAAGAGCTCGGCTTCTCATCGCGTGGCCTGCGTGCACATTTGGTGCCTGCCTCAGGATCAGCCTCTTCGCTCTTTTCAGCCCCCTGGCACGTTACGCGGGGGGAAGATAACACGGAGTGTGTGAGAAATCAGGATCCAAGTCATCTTAGAGTGAACCTCAGGTGTGTAGTTTGCATATGGAACCTCTCCCGATGCGAAAATCCCTGCCATAGCCAGGGATGTTTACAGCGTGCTGTATCCCTGTCTGACATCCCAAACTCGTTGCTGGATTTCCAGCTGGTCCGTGCAAACCCGTGCTGACAGCTGCACTCCCAAAAAGCCACACGGCTTCAGGGACGCCGCTGTTTCGTGGGGCTGGGCAGACTTGTCATCTTCCTCGTCTGCATCTCTGGTTGCATTTGGAGAGAAGCAAGTGCCAGTCTGATCTCACACCTCGGTTCAGAGGGAACAGGGAACGGAGTCAGCTGCTGTAAAAAAAAATAGGGATTGATCCTGCTTATGCGTGCGTGAATCCAAACACACCTAACTCCTTCTGAGGAGTCCTGTAGACAGTCTTCTGACTCAGGACTTGCATGCTGTTTAACATCTTTGTCGGTG
>NW_010241951.1:0-10422 GCF_000690775.1 Eurypyga helias | reverse complement strand
CCTTGTTGAACTCCTTGAGGTTGGCGAATCCTAATTCTGTGCCATGTCCTGACATGTGTCATTGATCTCACTGAGATCAGTGGTTTGGGTTGGCTTTTATGTATTTGGGGGCAGTAATTACTCTCTGAAAAACTCTTAGCAAATTTGGGCTGCTGCTGCAATCCGTGTGTTCAGTGAAAAAATGCAGAAAGGTTGACTTTCTCCTTTGTGATTGATTTGAGGAATTACTGAAAACAAATTTATGTCATTAAAGCTGACGGAAATATCATCCGATGTCTTTTCAAGTTCACTGGTATTACTTTGCAAGAGACTGATTGAAAGTTCTGGGGAAGAAAATCCCCTGGTTTGATTTGTGCAAAACCTACAGCATTTATATTTAACTCATCACACAATGGTTATTGAAAATATCTGTAGCTGCTTTCTGCTAGCCGTAATGTTATTAGAGTTTTGTGTTTTTAAGGCAAAGTGTTCATTTAAAAGAATTTCTTAATTTGGACGTGCAGAAGTGAGAAAATGCATGCCAGCAGCTGAATGAATGAAAGCTGAATTCAGGGTATTTATAGAATACCGCTATTGTGGCAGATGTTACTGTGTCCTTTTGGAATATTAAATTTTTTATAGATGCATCTGTAAGAGCTAGTGCAACAGAATCCAAATCCTCTGCTCTTTGAGTTATTAGTTGGGTATTAGCAGGTGCTCCAATAGGTAAAAATACTTCTAAGATCTCACCTTTAAATTTAGTATAAATCAATAGAGATTTTTCCATTATTTTGTATTGGCTGCTACCTGAGATTTGGGAAATACTGGACTGTACTGTTTGCTTACTGTGTGAAAACACAATTCAGGTAAAGCAAAGCAAAGTTGTTTGTACACCACTGAAGAGTTTAATATAGACACTTTAGAGTAGTTCTAATAGAAATCGTAGAGTAATCTTGTTTTATAAGGTCCACTTTGCTGTTTGTGTTCGTTCTCAATGCTAATGCTCTGATAGAGCATCATGTACTGTAAAATTCCAGGATTCTTAATGCAGACCTTGAAAATTCATAGCTAACCTTTACTCAACAGAAGTAAGATTGAGCCTGTCCATAATAGAAGTTCTGTCCTTCAGATGAAATATTAAACCAAGGTCCCTTTTGCTGTGAAGAAATAGTTCCGTCCGAAAGGGCAGGTTATAATCTTGGTGGATGGGCCAAGAGTCCCCCTCTGTCAGGTTGTGATGTTCAAGGCTGCAAAACAAATAATATAGTGCTGTTCTCCTGCTCTCTTCCACTCTCAGCCATAAACTAATTGCGTGCTTGGGAAAATGGGATCCTGACCTGTGACTGGGCATCCTGTGCCACTGCAGTGCAAATAATTCATTTTTTTTTTTAGCAGTCTCTAGTGTATGTTTAATATTTAAAGCCTCAAGCCAAATGTAAAAAGCTCCTTTTCATAGTTGCCAGCTAAATGCTTTTTTGCTGGCAATTATGCTGCTTCTCACTAGACATTTAGAAATCAGTGGAAGTTCAGGATGAAATGATTATTTTTTTTTTAAATGCCTACCTGAAAGAAAGTAAGTAATTAGTTGAAAGGTGTAGTAGTGTATGGTGTTGGGGAGAAACCTTGGAACTCATCCAGCATTTCCATATACTCATTACCTAACTGATAACTCTTTCAAGAATGAAAACATTTTTCCAGTTCATGCAACACTTTTGCTTTCTCCCTGTTCCCTTATGTTAGCTTTTCCAGTAGATTCAATATATATTTCTGATTACGAAGCATGCCATCGTATTTTGCATACAGAATAATAGTAAACAAGTTACTATTGCCTTCTGTTATGTATCATCTCTAGAAATTTCAGCCATTTGAACCCTCAGCTTGTTTTACTGTGTGTATTTGCTTGTATTGAATGTGTTCCAACTCTTCATTTCCCAGGGCATGTAAAATTGGTGAAATTCCATGGGAAAGGATTGTTTTGGGTACGTAAACATACTGTCAAGCATTTTTAAAGCTCCGGAAGAGCAGGCACTTAAAAGTTGTGGGAGTTGAACACATCTATGTAGTGTGCTCATGCACCTTCCTCTAAGCAGTGTATTGTGTTGGGACATCACAACACTCATTTTTTTCCGAGATTGTCTTCCCCAGAAGTTTTATCCGTGCTGATGAAGTTGGGAGAAAACAACTCTGTTGTTATTTCCTGGACAATATCTATTTTACCCTCTAGAAAAGTTATGCAGTAAATAAAGCAAGACTGGGCCTGGCCAAGGTTGATGGAAAGTTCCAAAGGAAATGTCTGTGTATGGTTAGTGTTTATATCATACAATCATTTAGGTTGGAAAAGACCCTCAAGATTCTCAAGTCCAACCGTAAACTTAACACTGCCAAGTCCAACACTGAGCCATATCCCTAAGCACCACATCTACATGTCTTTTAAAGACCTCCAGGGATGGTGACTCAACCACTTCCCTGGCCTGTTGTTGAAGTTTTTGTTGCACTTACTAAGAGGAGTAGTAGACATGCAAACAAACAAGACAAGCTTAAGTCAGGCTAAACACAGAGATTTATTTTCCAATTAATCAGATATTTATTATGAAATGTGTAATTTGCAAGTACTTTTTGCAAGATAAACAATAGCTGCTAGGGAAAACAGCAAAATTAAGTGTATTCGCTACTGTCCCAAACGTTCAATTTTCCAACTTGCATATTGTCCTTAAGCCAAGCCTTAACATGACATGCTAATTTAAAGAATATGCTTTGCCTTTTCTGTGTTTAGCAGTTCCTCAGTTTGGCCAAGCCAGCCCAAGTTTTTCCTTGTGCCTTCTGCACATGGCTTTCCAGCCAACCTCTGACTCCAGCCAACCCCACCAGACACCAGCGATGTCTGGTGGTGTAGTGGGCATGTTGTGCTGGTAGCATCTGCTGGGGAGGAAGACTTTTAAATGGAATGGGGTGAGTGGCTCCCCACTCAGTCAGCCTTCTGAGCAGCAGTGGGGAGATCCTCCAGTGTGGGTGACTGTCTCTTCACCAGGGCAAAGTGAAGAGCTCCATGCTTTCCATCAAAGCTCTCAGTCCCAAATACCGAGCAATCGGAGAGGGAACGAGCTGTATGCCCCAAAGAATGGATCTGTGACCAACAAGTAGAAAAATTTAGTTTGTTGGCTCTTTGTGTGGTGTGGGGACTGCCAAAACCCTCCAGGAACAGAGAAGGTGTTCTTTGATTTTGTAGGGACTCCGTTTGTGTGTGGTGGTGGTAGGCACCGTGGTTGTTTGCTTTTAATAGTGGTAAAAGGGATTTGCAGAAAGGCAGTTAGTCTTATAAAAAATAGGCTTTTGCTGAGAACCTTCTAAGAAATATCCATAAAAGTCAGTGTGCGTTAGGTCCTCCTTCTTCCCACCATCCTGCTGCCACTTTCTTATTTATAGAGCCTTTCCCAAGAACTTTCTTGTAGTCCCACCCTTATATGTCTTGTATGTGTAAAAGTGCTGGAGAAGCAGCACGTGCTGTCCAAAGTACAGTGTTTTTTGCTTCTTCTAGTCTTTACCATCCTGTGTGAGAAAAGGAATTATCTTTTATGGAGCTTTTGATAAGCTTTGGGAAAGTTTTGTCCTCACTGATGTCCTTTAATTTTTTTTTCACCCCATCAGAATAATGTTGAGATAATTGGACCTTGAAAATTAAGTGATTATCTTTCAGATAGCAAGTCTGAAATGTATGTGTCTGTGTTCAGAGAGCAATACCTCAGATGCTTAACATTTTAAAATGCCATTGTAAATAAAAAGTCCTTGAAAGTGTTTGCAGGAGATGTCACTGCCAAATTAAGGTAAAAATCATATTACAGGATGTCTGATTCGAGTGGCAGGGAAGATGAAAAATTCTGCCTTTCTGTGGCTTTTTGGAGACCTGGAAGACTTGCATTACTTCTCAAGAAGTAAAAGGATTTGACTCCATGCACCAAAATACCTGCAAGTGGAAGACTTGCTGCATGCTGAGCAGGGGGACAAAAAAAAAAGGATACCATCCTTCTCCCAGAGATTTTGCAGTGTATGGGGTAAGCGCTTGAACAGGAGTCTGGGGTACTAGGAATAGGGAATTCTCCATGGAATATTTTCAGAGGGTTCAATAGGCTGCATAGGGAATTTCTGGGGGGAAAACAGGGGGAATAGCATGAAGAAAACCATGCAAAGAAAGCCAGAATGCATATTAAGTGGAGGTGAGCACCTGGGCTGATCACTAGAAAAGGCACCCAGTGCTGGTGCCATTTTCTCAGTTAATTAGGGTGGGAAATGTAGTGACAGAGTCCTGACATTTGTAAGAACTTGGATCTTTTTCACCAGCAGAAGATGCTGTCAGTCTCTCGGGTGGTTTGGGTGGATTTCAGATACTGGTAAATGATTTTAGCAGGTCTTTTTAAAACAGCCATGACAAATGGTGGTGCAGGTTTTACTTGGAGTTTTCCAGGTGACTTTCCGAGTCAAAATGGTAGAAATATTGTTTACTTTAATGTAAAATTGCTATTATTCTGTTGGCAGCCTGTCACAAATGTTTTTGGTTGTTTGATAGTTCGGGCTAGAGAAACATAGCCTGCAAATCTCTTACTCCTTTGAGCAGTACGCTGCATCATTTGTATCTGTGATCCTGAACAGTGCCAGAACCAAGTTTATAATCTGCATCCTCAAGTGCTTTGAACAGTGTTTGAGCTCTTATTTACTGGAAGATAAGTGCTCCTTGAGTGTCTGCAAACTTGGAATGGATGTGGAGTACCAGATTTAATGTGGCCTTGTACCGACACTAATAATATTGTTGAACTATTGGGCATCAGCGTAGCTCAGATGCTTGCTAGCTTCTTTTCTGCATGCTCTCCCTACAGCACAGTAAATGTCAGTAATTATCCCCACATTATTTTAAATGCCATTGCTAAGGCCAAGTGTTTCAAAATGCCAGTTTGACTTAAACTTGAAGATATTGTAGTTACATTTAGGCTAGGAGGAATTTTAAGGAAATAAATAGCCTGTGGGTCCATGAAAGTTTAAATAAGCAATTTCCTTTGCCAGCAACCAGAAGCTCATTTACCCTCGTGTGTGCTTTCAAAGAAGTATTAATGCTTGCAGTACAATTTTTCTACCTTTATTAAGATGCCTGTGTTATATAAGAGAAAATAATGATTTAGAATGGTGAAGTCAAATCTTCAAGGTTTTGTAGAAGTTACTTTCAAGGTTACCATTCTAACTTCTTTATGAAAAACTTTTTTTGAAGGAAAAACAAGCTAATAGAAATCCTGAGCAAACTTCTGTGGGAAGCAAGCCTCTGGCTGTGCTCAGTCATCTCTCTGGTTTCGTATGGTGATATCAACAGCGTGTTGCTCCAGTATGTCCAGATTCTGTGCCCTGGTGATAGCAGGTCTCCAGTGACAGGACTAGGGGCAACGGCCATAAACTGGAAAACAGAAGGTTCAGCCTGAGCATGAGGAAACCCTTCTTCCCTGTGAGGGTGACAGAGCCCTGAACAGGCTGCCCAGAGAGGTGGTGGAGTCTCCTTCCCTGGAGACTTTCCGAAGCCCCTGGACTTGTTCCTGTGGGATCTGCTCTAGGGGATCCTGCTCTGGCAGGGGGGTTGGACTAGATCATCTCTAGAGATCCCTTCCAAACCCCTTCCACTCTGTGAATCTGTGAAATGCACAACTACCTCTTTGTGTTCCTTTTCACCAGCCTTCACTGGGATGGCCAAAGTGGCCACGAGCTCCTCCACTGCTCGCTGCTGTGTTGGGTGATCTCATGTGATGTCTAAGTTCATATTCAGGAGAAAGTGCTTTGAGGGAGGAGTGACAGGCAGGATGTTAATTTCTGGGGGGAAAGCAGGAGCGTGTGCCAAGTGAGATGCTGGTTAGGTCAGAAAAAGAAAGCCCCATGTCTGAGGAGCAGTGGAGATGAAGGGCATGTTTCTTTGACTATAAGAACAGTGAGTTCTGCAAGCTGTTGTCAGTTGGAGCAGCAACATCAAAATGCACATGGAAAATGACGTTGGAATTTATGCTTTGTAATAGCAAGCGGGCATGCTTCCACTTCACTCTCAATTAGCAGTTACATGCTTTTGGCAGAATAAAACAACTTTTCTGCCATTAATGTTCTGGACTAAAAATGTTATCACTTCTTCAACAGCAAGCAGGTTCAGATTTTTTTTCCTGTATACAATCTCTGACAAGGTAGAAGAGGAAGAAAGGGAAGAATTGGGAAGAGAAGAGTGTTTTGGTGACTGGCAATGCAGGGGATGACTACTGCATCTTAACTGATGGGCTTCTGTCTCCTGACTCTGAGATACTCTCTAGGCCAGTGTGCTGGTTTTGGGGGGAGGGTGGGAGTGACCTACTGCGTGCTGCTTCGTTGCTGATGGGTTAAACCATGACAGTTAGTCTACATTTGAGTTTCAGTTCATGTTTTAGTGTCTAGCAACTAGTCTTTCGCTCAAGACACAGACCATTCTTGACCTTGTAAGTGTAGTCATTTTATCTTTAGAAAGAGAATTTTCTCTTTTGCGTTTTTTTTGTACTTCTATCTGTTCCCCAGCCTGGGTGACACTTCTAAGCCATTATGTTAGTTCTTTCCTGTTTTAGCAAAAGCAGCTCAAAAGAACGTGAGTATTGTTTTCTGGATGCAGTGGAAAATCCTTTGCCTTCATATGCAACGATGATATTAGCAACACAAAGTCTTTAAATACATTTTAGTAGTGAATCCACTTCCATGATATCAGAATTCTTCATGATTCTGATGCCCTAAAGGAAGGACTTGGCAGTTTTGCAAATTTGGTGTCCAGTCGTTGTGTTCAGGGCGATAAAGTAAAAACGTTTTCATAATTTGTGAGGTTTTGGTTGTGTGTGTGCTGGTGGTGGTTGTGTTTGGGTTTTCTTGGGTTTGTTTTGCTTGTTCCTTAGGGTGTTCACAGCAGCTATATCACTCATCATGGGTCCTGGGTATCATCAGTTCATCACCCTAGAAAATGTCTTAAATGCCGTTTTGGATATGGGCTGGTGCCAGAGATCCAGTTGAGTGGTATAGCAAGAACTTAAATTAGAGCCTGACCTAATCTAGTTTTAAGCACGGGAGTTCCTCCGTTTGAAGCTAATACTACAGTATTTGTGTCCAGTTCTTCCTGTGGCTGGTGAAAAGTACAGGACCCTGGCATTTACACTCATAAGCTTTTTGTTCCTGTGACTTTGTAACTTGGCCAGTGCTTCTGCAGGGAGCTGCTGTACCTGTACAGGGTTCAGGGTCTCGTTGGCTGACACTGCCCAACCTCATTTCCACACTGGTATCTGGTTCAGAAGAGGGAAACACACCAAGTTTCTTCACTGCACCTGAACTTCATGCTTCTAGGCATCTGGTGTTCAGTGCAGTTACTTCAGTGGCATGGTCTGTCCTTCCCATGTGACAGTGATTCCTTCTCCAAGTGACAGAAGACTGATGAGGAGGGGTGCCATGCTGGACTTTGTTCTCACCAACAGGGAGGAGCTGATGGGGAATGTGAAGCTCAGGGGCAGCCTTGGCTGCAGCGACCATGGAATGGTGGTGTTTGAGATACATAGAGGCGAGGAGGGTATGCAGCAGGCTCGCTACCCTGGGCTTCAGGTGAGCAGACCTTGGCCTCTTCAGTGAACTGATTGGGAAGTTTCCTTGGGATAAGCCCTGGAGGGAAGAGGGCCCCAAGAAAGCTGTTGAGTACTCAAGGACCTTCTCCTCCAAGCTCAGGAGCGATGCATCCCAGTGAAGAGGAAGTTGGGTAAAAGCGGCTGCAGGTCTGCGTGGATGAAACAGCAGGTCGCGGACAAAGAGAGGAGAAAAAGGAAGCTTACAGAGGGTGGGAGCAGGGACAGGGAGACTGGGAGGACTATGGAGAAGCTGTCTGAGAGGTCAGAGATCAGATTGGGAAAGCCAAAGCCCTGACAGAATTAAACCTGGCCAGGGACATCAAGGCCAACAAGGAGGGCTTCTCTAGGTACATAGGGGATAAAAAGAAGATCAGGGAGAATGTGGGCCCTCTGCGGAATCAAATGGAAGAACTGGTTTCCCAGGATATGGAGAAGGCTGAGGTGCTCAATGATTTTTCTTTCTCCCCTCCCCCCCCCTCTGTCTTCACTGGCAAGGGTGCAAGCCCTTGCTTTTATGTACTGACTGCTTCTTGGTGCTGACAACTTAAAAGTTCATTTCATGATGTTATCTAAACCACTTATCCCTATTGTCCGTCCTCAGCAGCCATGCATTCTCTTGCTAAAAAATTGTGCATAAAGGTCTTAGGGGGAACTTTTGGAAAGGCTGGAAGAATGATTTATGCCGGTAGTTTGGACTACAGCCATACTATCTACCTTTCTGTCTGTTTGCCATTGGCTGGATTGGCAGTAGTTATCCGACTCGGCCTACTAATGAGTATTTCACAATTAACAAAGGCTGAACTGTTCAGTCAGAAGTTTCAATTTCACGTAACGTCAGCGCCAAGTTTGCTGTTGTCTATAAGGTTGAGTGTGCCATGGGTTTTGGAAGGTACTGGCAGTAACTGATCATCAGAGATGAAATTCAAGAATATTTTTGAGATGTGATCGAATAAGCGACTGCCAAAGTCATTTCTGTGGCTTCGTGGCACTTCTGATCTCTGCTTAATTAGAAATATTGAACTGTTTGGGTGTGTTTACAAGCACACTCGCATCGCACAAGTCTTTCTCTGATACCCGTTGCAGTTAGTACTGTTGTCTCTGTAACATATGGAAAATTAGTGGGATAACGGAACTAAGTTTCAGAGTCTTTCCACTTTCTGCTGTCTGATGAATGTTACTCGGGTGCATAAGAACAGCCGCATTCCACATAGCTCAAGAGATAAGTAGTGTATTAACCATTAATCTAGATGAATTGCTAACTGTGAGGACAGTACTGGATACCTCTTTTAAGTGCACGACACGCATGCAATGTTGTTCTGATTGGGCAGGAAAGACATTTTTCCTTTCTCCTTTATGCAGCCGCTGTAGCTGTGAGGATAGTGTAAAATCGCATTTCTGAGATGTGTTTTATGGTTTTTAAATTCTGTAGCTTGCACATGCAAGGCTTTCTTGTGTATTTGCTGTGGAAAGCATCTGTCACACCAAAATTAATTTGTCAATGACATGATTATTAAAACGTCCTGTTCAATTACAGACATTCTGTTTCCAGTTCAGTGTAAGGGGTTTTGTAAGTCCTAGATATGGAGTCGCTTCAAGAGCGAGAAATACAAGACCAGACTTGGTTTGTGAGAAGCTGACTTGAGTAATTGTTTACTTCTGTGGAAACTGCTTTTTCTATCCAATAGACACAATTAAAGCTGCATTTATTGGAATGAACAGCCTCACTGCCGTACAGGTAGAAGACGGATTATAAAGATGTATGTGATATTGTAGTGGAGCCCCTGAGAATGAATGGTCTAATCAGGATTAAATCAAATTGTCTGGGTGCTGTAATGAGAAGACTCAGATTTGCTTTTATCCCTCCAGGTAGCTGGGAAAACTCTCCACTGCCTTTTGCAATGAGAGATATTGCTATCATTTGGCGATCATAATGGTAGCAATAAAGAGAATGCAAGCTAGCTCCAATTTATTTTGGCCCACTTAGTCCGGCATTTGATGTATCTGAGATACCGTTTACACTGTGAAGTTAAATATTTCATCTGTTACATTTAAATGAAAATAAACAGAACCTAAAATGAGGAAAAAGGCGTGATAAGTAAATAACTGGGGAAAAATATTCCTCTGTGCTTACAGCACTTTAATAGGGAAGAAAAAAAAATAAATGCCTGTAACGTGTTCTTGTGATGTTTCTTTTATTTTTTTTGTTATCTGCTTTGAAGAGTGGGTTAACACAGTGCCTATTTCTAGAATTTTAGGAACAGAACCTGTGCTGCCCCACAGTTAACAATATATAAGATTTTTCCATGCTCTCAAGTGGATTTAGCCTTTAGGTGTGAAAGTCCTATAGCACACCAGTACTGGCCTTTAGAAATGTATCTGCCAGTCAGATCTCCTCTGTACCGTGATTTGTGTGAGCACTATTCAGAGGCTCTGCAGGTTGGGTGCCATTGATTTGGCTTTGGTTTGGCATCTACCAGAGTGAAGGGAGGAGGACGGTGGTATCTTCTCAACCCTGTGCCTTCAACTGGCTTCTGCTTTTTGCTTACAGCTCTCAACATCCTTCCTGTGATTCTGGTGACTGGCCAAGCTCTGGGACCTCCCTTTGGCCTGTTCAGCTTCTGTCCCCAGGCAAGGCCATTGATCACACATGGCCAGTCCTGCTGGCTTGTGCAGCTTCTGCAGTAAGCCAGGGCAGGGGATTTTTAATTGCTTGGTTAACTCTGGAGGAACTACCATGTAATGGGTATCATTATAGAAATATAAAGAGCACTCTTGGAGAATATAGATGCATGTACTCTTCACA
>NW_010241950.1:12828-13060 GCF_000690775.1 Eurypyga helias | reverse complement strand
TGGGCGAGGATTAACGTGGAGGGAGGTGCTGGCTTCCTTCTGGCGTCACAGCCAGCTCGGTGCTTCAGGAATGTCTCCTGGAACGACATCCCGCTTTCTTTCGCCTTTTCTTTCTATTCTCAACTAGGAGCTGGTTATCAAAGGGGGGTGAAAAGCCCTCAGCTTGCGTTTTTGTTAACTTCTGGTTTGTGAACTCGGATACGCACGTGTGAAAGGGGCTAAAAGACAGAAC
>NW_010241950.1:0-12815 GCF_000690775.1 Eurypyga helias | reverse complement strand
CTGTCCTCGAGTGAATGGAATGAAGTTAACTGTGCCTCCCCCCAGGCGGAATCAGATGGTTTTTTCCCTGGTGTTTGGCTGAAAATAGAGTTTCCTTGGAAGTGAAACTGAGGGTCTGGTTGGCTTCTGTCAGTCTGAAGGAGGGCTCGGCACATCTCTCGCTAGCAGCGTACCGGGCGGTGGGTGCCTTGAAATAGAAGCAAGGCAGATGCAGGGAGTTGTTTGTGAAGTTTTTGGAGAGCTCTCGGTTCCCTTTTGGTGTTAAGGATAGATGGAAGCTCTGACGGCTGATCTGGGTGAGGAACAGAGTTTTCTTGGGAAACATCTGTGGATCTTCTGTTCAGAAAACATGAGCTGCAAGGAGAGGCTGACTCAACCGCAGGGAGTGGTTGGAAAACCGGCCGACGGCCTTCAAGGGCTCTTTCCTGCGACCGCAGCGGAGAGCGGAGGAAGTAGCTGGGCTTGCGGGGGAGCTGGAAAGGTTCGGGCTACGCGCAGGGGCACGGGGGTGCAGGCAGGAGGAGCAGGAGCCGCTGGCACGTGGCCTGGGGAGGTTAACGTTATCCTTCCCACGTGCCTTCGGGAGCTGGTTAGACGAGCGTGTCTCAGGACTTGGCGTGGGTGACGGATCAGGGGATGAGCTGGATGAATCCTAGGACTTTGCGCTCTGTAGATGTACATGGATTCAGTTTTGAACCTGCTCCTCCTAACCTGTGTTCTGGTACCTTTCTGGCAGGAAGGAATGGCCTTAATTATATGTGGGGGGAAACAGACACAGCTTTTTACAATAAACTGACATTATTTTAATAATGGAATTGAGGTGGTAGGGAACCCCATGCGCTTGTTCCTTTCCTAGGAAGAAGGGTTTGTTGTGATTTGTCTGAACTCATTATGGAGTTTACACACAAAACCAGCTCACTGGGGTCCTCTGAAATAAAAGGAGGTTTGTGCTACAGCAATTGAATCGGTGTCCAAATCACTTTATGTTAAATGGGAATGTGGAAATAGGCTGGACGGGGGTTTGCCCAGGTCTTGGTGACAATGTTATTTCAAATACACGTGTGTAAATACCACCTGACGCTCTGCAGTAGGACAGTTAGGTTGTCCGGTTCCGTTGAAAGAACCACAGTGCCGCTCCCTCGTGCCGTTAGAAGGGCGTGCGGGGCAGGCAGCTGGTCCCTCCAGCACCCTGGCTGTACTTGAGAGAGATTTCTTGGACAGGAAACCATTTGAGACTTTTCAGAGCCGTTGCCCAAGCCACGAGGAAGTCTGACATTAGAAGCTCTGAGCGAACAATGACTTTGGTGGGTTAACCACAGATTTGTTTGATACCCAGCAGCCAAGTCTGTGGAACAGCCCTCGGCATGTTCCTATTTCCCTGCAGCTCCCCCTGTTGCAGACTTACACGGCCGACCGTTCTCACGTCCCTGCTGTGAAGTGAGTCTGGTGCAGAGCGTGTGTGTCTCTTGGAGTGCTGCTGATCCGTTCGCTTCCTTTGAAGCCTTCAGCTGAGGATTTTCCGACAGCCTTTAGCAGCAAAGTCCCAGCCCGGTCAACGCAGCATCAGTATCAAGGCTACGGCCCCATGCAGACGCTTTACGGAAACCCGGGAGCCCTTCGTACGGTGGTGGAACACTAGATCCTTATGCTTTGGGAAAAATGGATATTGCAGCTGAACACCTACGAAAGGAGCCGTGTACGCGCAATTTCTAGCGTAGCCATGCAGATGGGAGTACCAGCTTCCTGCTTCCCTTCCTTCCGGTACGCGACGGCGTGTCTCACGGCGGCATTTCCTTAGGTAGAGGAAATCGGAGCAAATATTTTGCCAGAAATAAGGGAAAACTAAAAGTTGGTGTTTGAAAAGGAGAACAGTTCGAGTGTTGCTCTTCCTTGGTGGAGTAATTGTCCGTGGAACGTAACAGCACAGGAGCAATTTTTCTACTGTCTTGTGATGCTGCTTGAGGAGGGGAAAGAAAAAAAAATGCACCCCAATGACAACCAAAGATATTTCTGGCTGGCTAGACACAGATTTAATTCATGGCATTTGCTTGAATGGGATAATTATGGTATTAATTTTCATCACGTTGCCTAAATACAAATGCAAGTGCCAGGAACAGAGGACTGAATTGGCAGCCAATGAAATACAGTTAAGGCACAGGAAATCCCTCAGACTAAAGTAATTTACAGATTATGAGAATGAGTGGGAGTGAAGCAGCAAGAGATAAGGAAAATACAATCTCTGAAGATGACAGCAAAGCAAATTGAATACAAATTTCACCTCAGTTGCACGTCACCAGCTATGCTTGCTTTTTTCCCCCCAAGAAAAATCACCTATTTTATTAGCCCTGACTCCCTAAGCCAGGGAATTTGAATATTCCTGACCGTTCTCTGGCATAATGTCCCAAAACACTCCTCAGTTGCTAAAAAATCCTGCTGTTGGAGGTAGGTGGGGGCTGAAGGCTCAGGCCGGTCTTAGGACTGATGAATTAGAAGGCTGTGGAGGACAGAGCACAGTGTGTAGGGCTGGAATAAAGAGGGGAAGTACCCAAGTGCTGATACAGCTCCGAAGGGTACCGAGATCTGTCTCAGCCTGACGTTTTCAAACATCCAAGGACACCAAAGGTTGGAGAATTAGCTTTTTTTGGGATTGGGGAAACTTGAAACCTTCCTTCTTAGTCTTAGATGGACGAGGCAGTGAAATACTCATAGAGTCTGTTGTTTTCCTTAGCTTTCCAGTTTGTGAATGGCTCTCAAACCTGTGTGTGTGATTTCTGGGTGCGTGTAACGTAAACTGAGCATAAGCAGACGCGCTGTTGCTGTGGGAATCCTTACCTGGAATTGCAAACGCATCCACCTGGCTTCGTGGTTTTGTAGCAAAAACGGATCTCGCTAACGTTTGGAGATCGTGTCGAGGAGCTCAGCTGGATGGCTTGTCGAGCAACCGGGGCAAAACACGCTGCTCGTGAAAACCAGACCTCAAAATCTAAGGAAGACGTTGCAAATTCAACACTGGCCTGATACGGGAGATAACACAGAGGCCAATAAAACAGCCAGTCGCTGGTACCATGGTGGTTACTGTATTTTTGAAATGTTTAAACTTCTGCTTGGGTTAATTCTGATCCAATCAGAAAACTGAGTCAGGTGGACAGGTCAGTATACGGTTTTACAGTCCTTGAGTGCTCCTGAGTCAGGAGGAAGAAGACCACAACAGACACATTGAAAAGCAATTTAAACTCATAATCTCCTCTATTATTATTATTTTTTCCCCACGCCGTAGGGTAAGTTTCAGTTCCTTATGGAATTGGGTAACACGCTTGGTAGAGGTTGGCCCGCAAGACCCTTGTTTCACTGCGGGGGTTGATGGGTAGTCAGCTCAGAAATGTCTTGCTGAGTTTTTCTGTGCTTACTGTACTCCTCCTATGGTTTTGTAATGGTATTTTAGAGCTACTAGGAATTATTTGAGTTGTGAGTAATTAACCCCTCTGGAAATCTAATCCCTAAGGATGTCTCATGTTGAATAATCATAAAATGAGTCACTGAAACTAGACGTGGTGGGAATATTTTGAGTTGATCACCCAAAAATTCAGAGTCACTGCTTGAGCAGATAAGGACTCAAAAATCCCAAGCGCACCTGCTCCCTGTGATCTGCGTCAGGCAGGAAAAGGAGCGATATTTCAGCTAATCTAGGCAGCACCCAAGGCAGAGGGGCAAAGGCTGGAGTTCGGTCCTAGGACTGAAGTTTTGCCGGATGGTGGCCCTTACGGCCGAGCAGTAGCGCAGCCCCTGGCCGCGATGAACGGAGCATCCTTTGTCCCGTCGGCTCCGTGCTGAGGGAGCGTCGCTGGCGGATGTCCTTCGCTGTCCTTGCGCATGCGTTTCCTCTTCGGCCTCCAACAACCACCTTGTCTTTGTAAAGCCCTGGAGGTACACAAACCAACCTCCTCTCCCGGCTTCCCGTCCGAGGAACAATCTGCTTACTCAGCCTTTGGGGATTTGGAAGATCCGCCCAAGAAGGAAGGAGCAGACTTTGCAAGATGCTTGACGTTTATTGTCGCTCCGCAAGGCAGCGCGGCGTTTGCTCCAACAATGGCTCTCGGCAGCCATCAAGCGTGTGCCTCTCCTCCAGGTTTCAGCTGTGGGAAGTATTTTGACAGTTGGATCCACAGTGTGTAACGACACGTGGGCAGAGCTGTGTTTTCTTTTTGCTGCCGAAGAGAAGCTTTCAAGTTTGCCATGAATCTCGGGCGTACAAGCGCATTTTTCCTACAAAAAATCCTTTCTTACGCTCTCCTTCCCTTCAGAGGCTGTTGATAGCCAGCTTTGCGCTCCGTAGCGTCACCCTCTGGAAAAGCTTCCCCCGCTGTGAGCGGGACACCGGCCCGTCAAACGCGACCCGCTGCCGTGAAGCTGTGACAGCGGGGGCTGTGAGACAGACCCCGCTCCCCAAGCCTCGAGCCAGCGCGGAGCCTGCGCACCCCTTCCATCGCTTGGGGCCCTTTGGAGGCTCGCAGCTGGGGCACTGAGCTGCTTGGCTCTTTCCCAGGACAGGTTTCATCCGTTCCTGGCCTTAGCGGGTATCAATCACGGCTGCTGGGACTGGGAGGCGCCCTGGCAGTGGATAATGTTGAAACGAAGGCGCTCCGGTACGCCTTCCCTCCTTTGGGAATAGGATGTAGGTGATGGCACTGACATCCAGCACCGGCACCGCCAACCTCCCCCAAGCACTACAGCAGCTGCGAGCGCCCCTGACCTAGAAACAGAAGTCAGCTCGAAACCCAGTTCAAACCTAGAAGTTGAAGGCAAATACCCGGAAAATTCAGCATCAGCTTGGAGAAATCCACCCTCCGTCTTACAAACCGTGGACGTTTCTTTGTTTTGACTCTCCGTTTGCTTGGACTCGCAGGCTCCTTCGCTTTTATACTCTTCAGAGCACGGGCAGCTGCGCTTTAAGGATTCGTAGATTGTGCTTTAGTTTCCATTTCCTTCTCTGAAAAGGCGCAGTTCTAGACATAGCTCTTCTCTTTTTTCCCCCTTGTTTGTGGTTATGCTAACTGGAAATATTAGCTTTTGCTGCAATTTAGAGTTTCCTGGTGTCCTGACATCAAGAAGCTCGATGGTTTCATGCGGTTTGGTTCTGTCCTACATTTCAAAGCTTTTCCAAACACTGCTGGCTTGGGAATCTCACGAGCGTGGAGTTCCCCGCCGTGGTTGAGCAGTTGTATCTGCCCTGCTGCCACCAAGGAACGGTGGAGAAGAGGGGAAAACAAATGTTTGGTTAACTTTGTCAAGCTGAAGTTGTATTTTTCTAAGCTACTTCTGGTAGGTTTTAATATGCAGACCTCGTGGCTGGTCACTTCCCTTCATTTTGTACCTCAGGCTGAGCATGGGAGCGGGAAGAATCACTCCGGATTCATTTGTGGAACAGGTCTTACGGGGCACTTGTATCGTACCATGCAGGCAAGGACTCCGTGTACCTTCATAGCTGATTTTTCGGTGACGCTCAGTGATGTGTTCCCCGAATTGCTCGGCGTTCACACTCTATTTTGTACATGCCAACTTGTGCTTCGGCCCTTCCAGCTCGGCAGAGGTCATGCGAACGATGGTAGCGCTGCACTTGTCACCTTGGTTTAAGGGGACATGTTAGCACACGACTGCTTAATCGCACGACAAAGATTTTGCTTCATTTCTGGTATATTGGCCATTTTCTGTTATCCTTTCTGACGCCCAAAAATTATTCTTTGTGCAACACTGTTAAAACGTGAGTTGAAGTGTTTGGTGTTGCATTTCCCACAGAGTGAATAGGTAGGTTCAAGGGTATGTTGTGTCTGCCAAAAAAATGTGCGTCATTGATACTTATATTCCCGGGCAGGTTGGGTTATCTGTTAGACTCTACACCACTGTGCAAGTGGCCTTCTAGATGACAGACATAGACTGTGACATTCTGTGAGACTAAGTCACCCATCTCCTGCATTTCTTCTCGGGACAACACTCTTATTTCCTTGCCTTTCAGATATTTTGCAGGACTAACCTCGAAGCAGAGTGAAACGTGGCCCCTGGGTTGTTTATAAAGGGGCTCACCCTTGATTAAGTTGCTTGAGAACAAATAAGCCCGGCGAAGCTCCAGAACTGACGACGTCTGTGCCTCCAGAGGCCACGTAACCGGGGTGGTGCTGGCGGGATCCCGATATTAACTGACTCCTGGGAGAGCTGCTGTGGTCTGGGATGCAAAGTACAGCCGAAGTTGGGCAGAGGAACGTGCAGGTCGCAACAGCTCCCAACGCCTCGATCGCTTGAGCTTTTGGTGATGACCTTGACGTCCTCTCGGGGCGATGCTGCAGACGTCTGCCTGAGGCTGCCAGCCCTCGGAGACCTCACCGAGTGACAGGATGCTGCTGTCTTTGTGGTGTCACCAGCACAAAAAACAGTCGGTAGTGTCTCTGTCCTTTGGTGGACGATCTCTGTGCCGAGCCTTGCTCTTACCTTTGTTGTATTGGTGAAGATACAGAATAAATGTTCGTTATTGTTTGCCCACTCACCAAACTTCAAATTGTCTCCCGGGCCCCAGTGAAGTGGTGCTGCATAACGTCAGAGGCCTTGAAAACAAGACCCACCGTAATCGCGACGCACTTCGCTCACGTCAGCTGTCACTGCACCCAAGAGTTTGAATTACAGGTGAGTTCCTCTGCATGTCCAGCAGCACTGCACTAGGCTTGGAAAAGGCTCGCTTACAAATGTTTCCATTCCCACTGTGGATGCTGGATGTGGTTTTACCCATGATGCTGCACCCTTCAGAGCGACAGGTCGTGCTCAGGGTGCGAGTGCGGCCAGAGGAGGCCAGGACAGCGAGGATTCCTCTTAGATTCTGCCCCTCTGCTCTGCTCTGGTGAGACCCCACCTGCAGTTCTGCATCCAGCTGTGGAACCCCCAACATCAGAAGGATATAGACCAGTTGGAGCGAGTCCAGAGGAGGCCACGGAGATGCTCCGAGGGCTGGAGCCCCTCTGCCATGGGGACAGGCTGGGAGAGTTGGGGTGGTCAGCCTGGAGAAGAGAAGGCTCCGGGGAGACCTTATAGCACCTTCCAGTGCCTGAAGGGGCTACAAGGAAGCTGGGGGGGACTTTTTACAAGGGCCTGTAGTGACAGGACAAGGGGTAGCGGGTTTAAATTGTAAGTGGGGAGGTTTAGATTGGATATCAGGAAGAAGTTCTTCCCGGAGAGGGTGGGGAGGCACTGGGACAGGTTGCCTAGAGAAGCTGTGGATGCCCCATCCCTGGAAGTGTTCAAGGCCAGGCTGGATGAGGCTTGGAGCAACCTGGTCTAGTGGAAGGTGTCCCTGCCCATGGCAGGGAGTTGGAACTGGATGGGCTTTAAGGGCCCTTCCAACCCAAACCATTCTATGATTCTATGATTCCATGATCTGCGCAGGCTTTGAGGTTTGCAGCCACCCTGGGTGAAACTTCTCTTTAAACACATTTCTGCGTCACCTTTTGTGCTTCATCCGTTCCTCCATCACCTTTTCGGGGCGTACAGCTGAATAAATCACATCACCTAGCTCTGCTGTTAATTCTCAGCTAGTCTCAGAAGCAGAGGAGGGGCCTTCTGATGCCTCACACAAATTCATTTCACCCTAATAAGAGCCAAGGATCGTTTGTCATAAGAAGAAAAGGTGCAGCAACAACATCAAGAAGTGATTTCCTCTCCTCTGCTTTTTCCACACGCTTCATCCTAGTCTCGAGGGATTATTTCTTGCGAGACCAAATTTATTACATCCCTCTCTGTATCAGACAGGACCTTCTCGTGAACAGGCATTCTTGGACAATGCTAAATTATGAGTGATGGCTTCCTGACAGCGGCAGCTCAGATCGGAATTTCAGCAGATGTCAGACATGAGGTCAGAATCTGTTGGAATCCCCGAGGAAAAGGAAATCTGGTAAGAAGGGTGGTGTCTGCTTGCTTAGGCGGTGTGCCTGGAGTCTCCGTGCGTGCGTGTGTGCGTGCTCCATTGCTACTTCTGCGTGTGTTTCGTTTCCTTTTTAAGTGATGCACAATAAAATAGGACCCCTCCAGCCACAGTTTTTGGCATGACAGTTCCAATGCATAACTGATGCTAATCCAGCAAGTTCCTTACTCTCCTGAGTAGCCCTTCTCCCTGTGAGTAAACCCCTTAACTTCAGCATGGCTTGCTCCCTGTAAGGACAACTCATAGAGCTGCCTGGGGGTTCAGGCTCACTGCAGCACGTTCACAGGGGGTTTTCCCTATGGGAGAATTCCGAGGGGCTGCCAAACCCACTTATCTCCAGTAACGTGTGTTCGCGTGTGCACTGGGAGTTTTTCTCTCCACAGCTTTACAGCTGTTCTTCGCCACTGCTTTCTCATCGTAACGCTTCACGATCCGAGCTGCTTCTGGCCTCTGGTGCCTCTCAGTAAGAACTGCTGCCCTGGCCTGGGCTGGAAACACGTTTCATTCCCTTCGTTACAACAGGCCAGACCTACTGGACCCGCTTGTGCCGAAGGTCAAACCTTTTAAGGACCGTAACGAACTCGGTGTGACTTATGGGTGCCTCTACTTCTGTTGGACAAAACCCTCCCAACTGAGTGTATTATGGGTATTAGAGGAAGTTTTGGATATGCGCTGTGAACAGATAGGTGCTGATTTTGGAAGGGAGCTTCTCGCAGTGCACGTGGCAGGAATTTCACCCAGAATGTCACTGTGCTCCTCACCTGGCTGCTGCTCCTGCCCCTCCGTCTCTTCCGCAGGCACTTCTACGCCTGTTGTTGAACCATGCCAAAGGTGGATCCTGAAGCCAGCGCTGTAGGACAGAAGCCTGGGTTTTATGGCTTTCCTAGGGACACTCTGCTGATGTACAGCGGTGATGGCAGGGTTGTCAAAAATTGCCTCTGCTCCTCCATTCTGTGAGAAAAACCTCTTTCTGTGCAAAACCAAGAAGCAAAGTGCCTGTGGCTAATGGTTATGATACATTCCACGTTACTTACTCCTGCATATTTTTGCTTGTTCCTGTTCTACCTTGTTAGCAGCCAGCAGCACTGGTCGCATAAAAAGATGTTTCGAAAGTCCTTTCAGCGCTGCTTGTAAATGAGGTTCTGTCTCAGAGAGCGAACTCTTGTCTTCCGTCAGCGAGAGCCTTGTTTTTCCCCATTTTATGCTTCTTCCTTGGCCATTCTGACTCCTCTCTGCAGCTGGGAGGATAACTAGATGTTGTCACGGTGGTGATATCGCAGCATGACAGCTGAGGGTGGGGAAAAAGGTGGCAAAATGTGTGGTGTTTTTTTTGAAGGATAACCGATTCCGGTAAGGCACGGTGTCCAGAAGCGAATATTAATTTGATGTTGTAGTTATAATTCTCCCCCTCCAACAGCATTGTATAAACCTGCCTGTCATATCCGGGGCTTAAAATGCTTTTTCAGTGAGAACACGTATTGGTGGTGGTTTTAACAGAGCTGCAGAGTCAATCCCACTAGGGAGAAGCGTCGTGGGAATTTGCCAACAGATCCTAATTTGGGCAGCGGTGCCTCCGCCCTGTTTGCGTTATTCTTACGGAGCGGGATGCAGGTGCCAGTTTTTTCCAACCCTATTGATAGGAGGGACGCGGAGAAATGGGCCTGTTCGAGGGCGCCTCCGCACAGAAGCTGACCCACAGAGATATCTCGGGCAGGGAGAGTATTTCGCTGTCGTACGTTCGGTCTAGACACGCGCCGAAGGAGCACTCGGGATTTATAGCAGCGGGGAATAAGGGCTGCCATAAAATAATAAAAGCCCTGTTATTTTGGAGGTGAGAGGGTTTGCAAGGGAGCGGAGACAAGGTACCAAAGGTACCAGAGGTACAGGATTCTCTAAAGGAAAGTGGGCAAAACCTGGTTTTTGGGAGGATGCAGCTCAGGTCTGCGTGGGCTGGTGGGAAAGAGGAGGTGCGAGGTAGCCGAGTGGCGTGTGAGCTCCCTCCCCGGGAGTCACGAGGTGGGGGGAAAGGTGAAGCTGGTGGGCGAGGAGGGCGGCTGGCTCAGACACATCCCTACCCCCTGGGAAGGACAGGTCTTGGTGTGGCGGATAAGCAGGCCATAGGCAACAGGAGGAGAGTTCCGCTGATGCATTTTACTGTGAAACTGGGAAAACCACAGCACTCTGCTCTGTCTGGTCGGTGGGTGGTCACGCTGCGCCTTCTGAGTGTTTACAACGCGTGTTACTCCGTGTTCCCACTCAGCTTGTCTCTGTGCCGCATCGGAGGGCACCTCTCCCTAACAGGTGGGGTGTCCTGCTGTAGGAGGGCTGCGTATGACCCGTGCCCAGAACGGCTAGCCCAGGACAGCTAACCCAGGACAGCTAGCCCTACTGGCTAGAGAACCTCCTTGGGACCAAAGCAGTGCGGGTGAGGTGAAATCTCACCACTCAGTTCTCACCAGATACAACGGAGCAGAATCGTGCCTCAATTTCAGTTTTTCTGCTTCGATGAAGGATATGGGCTGTTGGTCGCTACACCCCTGCATCTTCTCAGTGACTCTGAATCGTCTCTGGAGAGACTTCAGACTATCTGCTTGGGAGCAAGGCTCACGTTCAGCGGTTTGTTCTCGCCTTCCTTTCATTCTCCACCTGAAAGCATCGGCGCGCTTCTCTTCGGGGCTCGCTGGCAGAGGGAGAGGCCGGCGGCTGGTAACGCTGCCTACACACAGATCTGGCTGCAGAGCAAAAGACCCGGGTTTGAGCTTGTCCTGGTGTATCTGTAATTTCCACCTGTACGAGAGCAGAAGGAAGCTGGGCATTTCCAGTTCCCCCTGGCAAGTCAGTAGCGACATAACAAGCTCTGCCTCATCTCTGGCAGAGATGGCACTGGCACAGGTTGTCCAGAGAAACTGTGGATGCCCCATCCCTGGAAGTGTCCAAGGCCAGGCTGGATGAGGCTTGGAGCAACCTGGTCTAGTGCAAGGTGTCCCTGCCCATGGCAGGGGGGTTGGAACTGGATGGGCTTTAAGGTCCCTTCCAACCCAAACCAGTCTGTGATTCTAAGAGTAAAAGCCCTTAGTGAAAGAAATTAATCCCTCCGTGTGTTACTTGTGGGGGATTACATTACTGAAAAAATAATTGTGTGGGGTTTGTTTCGACTGACTTCATCGTGAGCAGTTTGGGCAGTGGGAGAGTGAGAGTCATTCCTACTTTCCCTTTGTTCTTTACCACTTTCTGCTTTCCCAGGCAGCACCGAGCCTCTGGTTTGTCTCTCTTCTCAGCTAAAGGTGAGCAGAGAGGCAGAATTTAATTTGGGATGCACTTCTGCATGTTTCAATCTTGTTTTCTTTTTCTAACTTCTTTATGAGTCTAGCCAACTTGGGGTTGAATTAGTCTCCAGGGGTTGAATGGTTCCGTTTGGTTTTAGTAGCAGTGACTGAGTAGGTTTTGGTTTAGTTTACTGTCAGTAAATAGCCTCCTCGCCAAAATAAAAATATTTGTCCTGCGCAAATTTGTCGGTGGGTTGTTTTTTGGTGGGTTTTTTTTTTTTGGGGTCAGAGGTTGGCCAAAATGCTTTGCTCAGTTTCTTTTCCCATTTTCTCCAGAGAAAACAGCTCTGATGCTCTAGACAGCTCTAGCGTGTCAGATATGAATGAAAACAGTGTTTCTTACGCCATTACAAGATTTTGGCTTTTCTTTTTTATTCATTAGACATCATCATGTTAATATTCTTTTTGTCAGTGTCTGTTTCTCACAGCACCGTGAAGGAGAGAATGTTTTTCTTCCTCTCAAGCACCTGAAGAGTATTCAGATTTCCGAGTTCATATTTTACGGAGAACTAAGCCGTATCTGTTGGGGATGCCTAGCTGAAAACGCTGTATGAACACCCAGCTGGCGTTTCCTGTTATTTATGGCTACCTTACGGCCAGGGCGTATTGAACTGACAGCCAAACTTTCTTCTTGGTTTCCTTCCTTCACCCAAAACTTGTTTCAAAGCTTCTTTAATTCATTAGTCCAGGGGAAGTTCTCGAGAAAGGGCGGTGGAGTTGGGAGTTGTAATTTTCGGCCTCAGAAGGTGTTTATCTGCTCGCCACGGCGAGTATCTTAAACCACAGCTGTGTCTTTCGCCGCCCTTTGCTGGGTGTGCTTTGGACGAGTTCAGCAGAGCAGCTGGGTGGGACTTCCCCGACCCACCACCCGCCGGGGCGGGCACCGCTCTGCGAGCTGCGCTGTGCTGACGTGCCTTGGGTCGGGCAGAGGCCATCGGCTGCCTTGCCAGGCTGTCAGCGTCTCCTCTCCCAAGTTTAAAGCTCTGGAAGCCATCCCGTAGGTACTTCCTGAAGTAGCCCAGCCTCCGTGTGCTCCCACAAAATGTGGAAGGCAGCCGGCTACCGCCTCACACACAGTGCTTCCTAGGGTTAGGTGGGAGTCCGCAGCATTTCTCAGCAGCTCTGACAGGTGTGTCTGGATCTGTGGGACACAAACCGATGGCACCAGCCCAGGCACCAGCCAGGGACTGGAGGCTGGGCTGTGAAACTGGGGACTGCCTCAAACCACGGAATCACTGAGGTTGGAAAAGACACGTAAGATCATCCAGTCCAACCATCAACCAACACCACCGTACCCACTAGACTGTGTCCTCAAGCGCCATGTCTACACACTCCTTGAACACCTCCTGGGATGGTGACTCCACCACTTCCCTGGGCAGTCTGTTCCAATGCCTGACTGCTCTTTCAGAGATTTTTCCTAACATCCAATCTGAATCTCCCCTGATGCAACTTGAGGCTGTTTCCTCTTGTCCTGTGACCAGTTATCTGGGAGAAGAGACCAGCACCCGCCCCTCTGCACCCTCCTTTCA
>NW_010241949.1:483-3974 GCF_000690775.1 Eurypyga helias | reverse complement strand
TAGTTTGCAGTTCTGAGTGTTATATCAGCACAAAGATGGTGAGAGTTGGAGAAGAAAGATATTGCTGAACATTGGTTTAAAAACCACTGTCAGTCATTTAGGGCAGGCAATTTTAATTACAACATTAGATACAGGAGGAAATTATGACCATGCCTAAAAGTGATGTTAATTGATTGGAACAATCGTACCATTCATATTTCCGTTTCCTGCACCTGTTGTCTTTGCTGGCAGAACAGCAATGGTTCATAGCATGGATGATGATTATTTATCCTAAGAAATGACCCCAAAATCTCTATGACCCTATACAATTACTTTGCTACTTTAAAATAATTTTCAAGGAAGTCTATGTAATTTTTCATCTGACTTAAATGAATAAATATCCTCTAGCAATTACCACTGAAATATTTAGATTGCCATAGATTATTTCATAACTAAGTATGATGTAGAAAAGTAGACCCAGATCTAGAAAAAGGCTAGCTTTTTTTCACAAAATATTCAAAACCCTCACTTTCCATTCACTTCCAATGGAGCTAATGGTGTGTATCTCAACTTTACAGAAAGTCATCTTACCACAAGAATTATTGCTTTTTGTTCTTTTTTTTTTCTTTTATGTTAGATTTCCAATCATTGCATTACTTCAGTTTAAATTTACTTCACTTTGTTGTCTGAGAAGTAAATATATGGTTACTGTGACCCTCACAATATGAACAACTAATATAAATTGTACATTACTTACCATGTATTGGCCTTTGGTGCAAGTTGCATTTGAAAAGATCTTGCCTACAAATATTTCAAAAAGAGCAATTCATTTTAATTATGTAATTATAGAAGTCAGTATGAAGAGCAGATTTGTAAGCCTATGTTAACCTTGCTGAAAAATTTTTCAGTACCAGCTTGCATACAGACAGCAAATGATACATATAAACCTAATATATTTCTTCTTAAATTTAAGGTTAGAATAATGAAAGATATTAGAGAGCTTAAATTCATAAAGGTGATAGAATATATTTTACATTGTTTTCAATCTCATTTGCAGTAAGCTTGCATTGTAGTTTCTTGGATTTAGTATTTAGTATTATTCTTTTATACCTGCTGTCATTCGTAGAGCAGAAATAGAACTATCATCCTTATCCTAATTAATTTGCATGAACAATCCATTTTGCATGAACAATCATATTTACTTATTCAGTAGATAGCTCATTAGTGTTCTTTTAGAGCAAAGATGTTCACTAGGGATGCCAGAGACCCAGAGATCTGTTTCTGTATATGCACAGGAAATAAATGTCATTGAAGGAATATATATCGTAAGAACTATGCATAGTTGAATACACACAAAGGAATGATAAATCTATAATCTTGCCTCACAGCAGTTCTTTTTTTCAGAATGCCATTTATTGTAGAAATAGCATAATATATTACCAACCTGTAATTACCAACACCTTCTCCCCAAATTTAATTTTTTTTTTTAATGTTCTATATTTAGTTAACACTGATATATTATAATGGATATTCTCTTTGAAATTCTGTTAGGGAAGTTCCTCTGTTCTTCTTTGCCTTATAGAAGCTTATGTTTCCATTGATCTCTGTTGTTTTTGCCTGAATAATAGATGTACCTGTTAGAAGTTTCCAGCTAGAAATTCCACTTCTCTATAGGCCCCATTGAAATTAGATTCAAAACCTCCCACTCTTTTTCAGTAAGAGAAGACATATCCCCCTTAGTGTCACAGGTGGCAACAACATGATGGATCAAATATCAAGGAGATCTATTTTACTAGAACTAGAAAAGAGAAGTAGATCCCATTTCATCTGCTTGTGAAATAGTTGTAGCAGAGAAAAGATAACATCAACGCATATAGCTATGAGACATACTTACTTTCTCAACACTTAATATTTCAAGACAAAAATCTTAATGACATTCCGTGAGTTTCCACATGTAAGTTGTTAAAAACAGAATTATTTTCACTTAAATGATACATTAAAGAATGTCTTTACTTACTGAGCAAGTCTGCTTGAAAATACATTATATAATGTTCCATAAAGGAAGAATACATGTAAAACATAATAGATTTCTTACTTAATCATCTCCATCAAACATTCATCTAGCATAAAATAGGTTAACCTCTATAAACCTACGCAGTAAAGTACTGGAATGCACAAGAAATCCTATTCTGAAATATTCTTGAGCACAAATTTTGCTTTATATAAATTTTGCTGAATCTATGTATTTCCCTGACTTTTAATTCATTAGAATAGGATGGGTAATTATATTTTTAAAAAATCTTTTAATATTATTGTCTTTTACATATATCAATAAACCTATACAAAAGTAGTTACAAAGTGATTAAGAATCATTTAAGAAAAGGGGTTTCTAAGCCATTGTCATGGCTTCATTTTGAAGGATAGTAGAGAAAAATAGGCAACGAAAGGATCGTGGCTAAAGAGTTTCCCATACCAAATATGCTTAATTCTCATGCAGATTAACCTATCCTTTTAATTTTGCCTGGGCTAACAAACAAAAAAATCACATTTTTTTCCCTCTTTGTCCACATCTTAGCACTCATTTAATCTTTTAATTCTCGTAAATTAATGTGAGTCATACACCATATATTTAGATGAAACTAATGTAATATCATTCATGTAAGGAAAAAGAATAACTATGAAAAAACTCTGGAGAACCCAGCAGACAATAGCATTCATAGAATCATGAGTGTTTGAGTGGGAAGGGAAATTTAAAGGTCACCTAGTTCAACTCCCCCTGAAATGAGCAGGGACATCTTCAACAAGATCAGGTTGCTCACAATCCTTTCCAAGCTGACCTTAAATGTTTCAAGGTATGGGCTATCTACCACCTCTCCAGGTAACTTGTTCCAGTGTTTAAACATCCTCATAAAAATTTCTTCCTTATATCTAATCTGAATTTACCCTCTTTTAGTTTAAAAGCATTACCTCTTGTCCTATTGCAACAGTTCCTATTAAAAATTCTGTCTCAATCTTTCTTTAAGTCCCTGTTAATTGTTGAAAGGCTGCTAAAAGGTCTCCCAGGTTTGCCCAGGCTGAACAAGCCCAATTCTCCCCAGAGGGATGGGGAGGTGTTCCAGCCCTCTGGTCATCTTTGTGACCCTCCTCTAAATTCACTTCAACAGGTCCATGTCTTTCCTGTGATGCTGATGACTCAGCTGGATGTAGCACTCGAGGAGGGTTCTCGTAAGAGTGGAGTAGGGAGGCAAAATCACATCCGTCAACCTGCTGACTACACTTCTTTTGATACAGTCCAGGATATACTTGGCCTCTGGGCTGCATGTACACTTTGTCAGCTCATGTCTAGCTTTTCATCCACCAGCATCAAGTCCTTCTCCTCAGGATCATTCTCAATCCCTCCATGTCTCAGCCTGTATTGGTAGCAGGGGTTGCCCAGCCCCAGGTGTATGATCCTGCACTTGGCCTTGTGGTGTACATAGGCCCAATTCTCCAGTGTGTCCAAGTCCCTCTTA
>NW_010241949.1:0-352 GCF_000690775.1 Eurypyga helias | reverse complement strand
ATCTTCATGGGGACATTGAGCCATTGACTACTACTCTCTGGATGTGACCATCCAACCAATTACTTATTCACCAAACAGACCACTCATCAAATCCATATGTCTCAAACTTACAGAGAAGAATGTTGTGGGGGACCATGTCAGAGGCCTTACAGAAGTCCAGATAGATGACATCCATGGTCATCCCTTGTCCACTGATGTAGTCCATCACAGAAGGTTACTAGTTTGGCCAGGCAGGACTTGCCCTTGGTGAAGCTGTGCTGGCTGTGTCAAATCAGCTACTTGTCCTCCATATACTTTAGCATATATTCTAGAAAGATCTTTTCCATTATCTTCCCAGGCACAGAGGGGAGGC
>NW_010241948.1:13573-20132 GCF_000690775.1 Eurypyga helias | reverse complement strand
GTGAAGGAGGCCGGGAAAACATACGAAGTCCCGAGCAGGGACTTGTTTCCATTCCCCACCATCTCTCAAGGTCCCTACCTCTGTTTGGTGGCAAGAGGGTAGGGGCTCCTCTACTTTACATGGAGTCTCCATCTGCTCCCTTGGCCTCAGGGATGGTAGAGTCTGGCTCCCCCCATCTATCTCTCTCTCACACTCCTTGATGATCCTTAGCCTCTCTACATCCTCCTTAAGTTGTGCCCCCATGCTGAGCAGGTTGTTCACTTGCTCGCACCGAAAGCAGCCATTGGTGCTACTGCCTTCCGAGAGGAGAGACAGGCTCCATGGCAGGGAATGTTTTCGTTCCCCTGCTACATGAGGAATGCCCCAGCCCCCCAATCCGCGCCAATTTACCACTCTCTGCTGCACCTTCCCGCTGCAAGCAGCCTAAAACTCCCTTCCCTGCTCTGCTCATCCAGGGGGGAAAGGGGGTGTGGCACGCACCGGGGAGCGGGGAAGCATCCGCCCGGTCGGGCCTAGCAGCTCGTTCTTGGGTTTCCCTGGCTCTGGGAACGCCCTGGCCTGCTTTTTCTCAGTGTTCCCAGGCTTCCCTCGACCGGGGAACCCCTTTTCTGCTTCTCTGTAGCTCTCAGCCACGGAGCACACCGCTGCCGCCGCTGACTCTGCCAACTGAGGGACAGAGCGATTAAGCGACTGGCCCCAAATACTGGTCAAGAGTAAATTTTTAACACAGACATATGGGATCCAGGTTCTCAGCTCCCTTTCAAGGCACCAAATTGCACTAGGATTTTTGTGTTGCCACTTCATGTGCTTTCCACTCATTAAAAAAATCAAACAAATGCAGTAGTAATCTGTGGTTGAGACCTAAGAAAACAGGAACCTTAGAAAAATTCAGTATTTTCCTCCTAGTCAGTTTCAATCACAATTGAATTGTAGCTGGCCTTAGAGATGAGCATTTCAACCAAGCAGCTAAATGAAAGGCAAAACTTAGCCCCAGCAATCTGTTCATGAAAACAGTCCCTTTTTCTTCAGTGATTCAGAGAACCAGGTTCTTGGCACAGCCTTGTCATAATTTGTAAAACTTCTTCATTCTCTATTCTTTTCTTAAAATGTAAGGGTATAAAGGAGGGAACTAGGATCGTTCCTGTTGCATCTTTGACCTAGTGCATCAGTTGGGTTAGTTTCTTGCGAGGAGCATCAGGAGGTATGGGTGGAAAACACACGTGTAATCTGACTTTTATGATAAACTGCCTGAAAATTATGACTGAATAAATATTTTTGAAAGTGAGAAAAGTGCACTTACTTGCCCTTTAAATCCACTTAGAAAATTGGCACCGGTTCTCCTTTTTTGTTTGGCTTCCTTATTCTGTCATGTTAAGAAGTGGCCTGTGCTGCTGGTATCTGTCAAGCTGCCCCCTTGCACTGGAAACACACCGCAGCTTGTCCCACTGGAAGTGTTCAGGCATATTGTAGTCAAATCTTACTTTTGCTGAAGACACATACCTACAGTTCCTCAGGGTAATGCAAGGAATAATTAGGAGGAACTTGGATGAAATCTAGTGAATTACTAAAACAAGACATAGGTTAGGTTTTTGTTGTTGTTGTTGTTGTTTTTTGTTTGTTTTTAATAAATAAAAATCAGTGTTCAAAACGGATTTATTTTTTTACTGGGCATTGTAGAGTTCAGTGTAAGAAACCCGTGCGACTAAATCTGGAGGAAGAATAGAGCAAGAAGGAGAAGCCGTGCAGGGCTCATGGGCACTGTGTTTCCTTGCAAGGATGCCATACATCCAGTGGTGTCTGTCTGAAGATGTGGCTCAAGGATCTAGGTCTATTTTTGCCTTTCATTGCCAGACCCTCAGCGCAACGTGTTCCCATCTTCTAAGCTTTGGAAGGTGTTTTTTCCTATCTGTTATGCCCACACAAGAAACAGATTTGCAGCTGGATGCCATAACTGGCTGTGTGGAGCGCAGGCCGAAGAAGACATACCGAAGGGAAACCTGGCACTAACCTGATACTAATGTTACCGTTTAATGCAAGAATGAGGTGGTGCTCTGGCAGACAGTATTTTACTGCAAGGAAAAAGCAACATCAAAGAGTTTCTAAAATTGTGTTGAGCCAACACAGCGTGTCTCTTTGACCTGTGACAGTTGGATTTCTGTAGCGCTGAACACAACCCAACTATCTGTTTGCACACACAAGGTGCTGACGCCCACAGTGCCTGGCAGGATTCTGCTAACAGGGTTTTTACACCCGTCCCTCTTACAACTGAAGACACAGCAGAAGTTTTCAACTGTATGACTTTTTTTTTTTTTCTCTTTTTCCCTCCTGGTCATGTACATCTAGGTCTCTGTTGCTGTAAAGCCCCTGGTGCCTTTCAACTAGCATGTGAGAAGTAGCCTGTTTGGCTGGGCTATTCATGAGCTCTACTTTTTCTGGGTTTTTTAGAAATATTCTGATTTCATGCCTGTTCTTACATGGTCAGGGGAAGGAGAACTACAAGTGCTGTAAAAAACACTCAAAGATAATTATCAGTTGAAAGGGGTGTGTGTGTGTGTGTGTGACAGATTGGAAACTCACTGATCAGAAAAAAGGATAGTATAAATATATGAAACTGAATTTTCTTTCTCCATGTTACTTTCAGTTTCTTCCTCTCCCTGAGGGGTGCTCTGGGTAGGAGCAATACTCCTAGAAACATAGGATATTTTCGGACACCCTAGATTGCACCAGGAAGTGGAAGCCAAAGAATGAACCCAACTACGTAGCTTTCTCTCGCAAACACATTTATTTCTCCAGAAATGCTTGAAAATGGCCTTCTGTGATAGTTACCCTTTCCCATCCCAGGGGAGGTGGATGTAATGTCACCAAGAGGTAGCAGCGCTGTTCCCAGCCTCCCCAAAAAGAGAGATCATTTTGCCGTGACAGGGCTGTTTGGAGCGCTGTCAATCCCAGCCGTCTTTGAGAAAGCAGATCCGCCAAATGCCGTTGTCACACTCACCCTTTGGAGTGGAAACGCGCGGCGACTTGGAGTTACTGTGGAAGTGTGTGTGAGCGATGACAATTTAATGTTTCTACTACAGTAAATTTTAGGCAGGCTGACGCTGTCTCTATTAGTAACTCCACAGCATCTAGCCGATAATGCTGGCACCAAGGTTTTTACTACGCTTCAGGAGCTCAAGCCTTTTTTGTCAGGATGTTGCAAACCCCAAGATAAGTTAATTAATAACTAAAAGCTGTAAAGAGGCTTTAAACTGCAAATATGGCACGGCACAGACCTTTCAGGAATTTTGCAAGCAAAAAAGCTTGCCAAAAAAAAGCCCCGGCATATTAATTCCTGTGAGCTGCATGTCGCTTGAACATAGATTGGAGCATAAGGTAAGTGGGGACACATCCCATGTGCCGACAGAATGCCACAGTGCACCAGAGTAACCAGAGGTGAAAAACGTACAGGTGTCACTGCAAATTCGCTTACTGATGGGTATGAGTGGGTCCGCTCAGAGCACTAAACCAGGCCAGTTCGGAGAATTCTCCTGGGAAGACGCTGCTGTGAACATGTGGCCAGCGTGGCAGGCGGCGATGTGCCGCCCGGGCAGGCAGAAGGGTTGTCTGGTGTGGGGAAGGGGCCGTGGGGCCCCGGTGGCTGGGTGCCCCATGCTGGGCTCTGCCTGAGGTCCCAGCGAAGCGCAGCATGGTGGGTGCCTTGGCCCGGCATAAACAGATGTCCGTGGGATGATTCACAAAACTATAATTACACACAATAGTGCAAATGTTTAATTAATCAGGTCTCATGTCCTTATTATCCCCTCACTGGGTTTCACTAATAATGACCCAGAGGAAAATTCTGCTCCTGTCAGTGAATTATATTTTATTTACAAGGGTTTCAGTTCTTAGATGATTTTTCTCTCTCGTTCCTCGGTAGCACTACCAACAAGAAAATAAAATTCTGATGTCCTTTACAAGTAAAACTTGTGACTGGCCTAAAATTCAAAATGAGGGAGGGCTTTGTGCTACCTCACATGGTTCCTACAGCAGAATAAATTAGAATAACTTAGCACTTAATAGCTCTCTTGCCTCACATTCACAGGATGCATAAACATTTGGCTGTAATCCTATCACTAAAGCTGAGAGGAAAAGAAAAGAGGTCTTGATGGAAAAGCCGTTCTGGATGAGGAAAGAAAGCAACCCCTTCCAAGTTGATTTGAGACCCACATGAAGGGTTAAATCGCAGAAGGGTGGCTGGAGCCAAGAATGGAGTTCCAGTCTCCTTTGCTGACAATGCCTCTGCCACCCCCAAAAGCCAGCCGCTGGAAAGAAAGTGTTAAAAAGGATATTGTTTGCATTAAGGGGCTGAATTTTCCACTGGGTAATCATCAGTGAAACCCAGTGAAGGGCAAATGAGGATGGCAGGCCTGATTAATTAAACATGTGCTACGGCGCTAAGAGCAAGATTTATGCTATTGGTTTTACAGGAGTCATTGATATTAATACTGTGAGTAGAAATTTTGAGCTGCTGTTTACTGTTTCCATTTTTCACTGCAAAATTGGTGTTAAAAGTGCAAATGAGGGCTGTGGAGTATTCCTGTGGCATTGTAGTTTCGCTCTCTAAACGTTACTCTTGCTCTACAGAAGAGATCTTGCAGTGCTGCTATTAGGTGCTTTGTTGCACTATTTCCATTTTAATCTCCAATTCTGGAGGCTTTTAAACCTGATTAAAAAATTTACTTTGAGATAAAATCCACTTTACAAAGAGCTCCACTGAAGATACATATGTTTGCTTATGTGTACACGAGTGCACTCCCATTTGTACAGAATATTATATGGAACTTTCTGAAAAATGGGAAGAAGAACAACAGCGTGCGCATTCGTAAGTTATAGGAATGCAAATAGATACCTACCAGTGATCTGTGAAGCTGCACACACGGTGCACATTGCATTCTGCTAAGCCAAACAGCATGGTCTGTTTGAGCCTGAAAGAGACAGGTATCACGGAGCGTGGCATGGAGTGTACATGGACACTCTCTCCTCTAATCAATAAGAGTCTTTTACAAAGCTGTATAGTATTTTCATCACTTCCAGGCTGATACTGCACCACGTCCAGAAGTATCTGTTTCGTAACATGTTAGTAGAGTAAAAGCTGGATGCCCTGGCACCTTAAACACCGTTTCAAAAATTTTTTTTATAGGCAATCCTTTTTTTTACCAGTATGCCACAGGAAACACAGCAGTGAAATCTGGAGTGTGGGGTGTGAACGTGTGCCCTGGTGTGGAAGCTGGGGGGTTTTCTGTTGCAAATAAGCTTGGAGAGCACAAAAGGCAACCAACCAGGTCAGTGCCAGTTCAGCCTTCATTTTCCCGTTAATGCACTCATGCGTTTACTCTTCCCGTTGCACTAACGCGCAACGTTTTGTTGGAGTGATGCCGCTTCCTCCAGAGTGACTTTTTTTCCTTCCTTCACGAGAAACTCCCAGTCGTCATACATAGCCCGGTCATGTCTGCAAGCTTTGCAGGGTCTGAGGCCTGAGACAAGTTTGCCGGGCATTGTGTGGGGTATTCTCAGCCTGACTGGGGCTTTGTTTTAGTTAATTTAGCTGTAACAACAATTCTTCCAATAATCAGGTGACTGCCATAAAATTCGTTTTACTCTTGCTTATCTTTGTACAATCCCGAAATAGCCATAATTTTGTAGTATAGAAGTATTTTTTTCTTTAGCCGCATAGTTTTATATTTTATAGTACCGATGCTCTGCGCAGAATGCAAAATTTACGACCGTACCATAATGATGTCATTATTACGTCATTATACGCAGGCCTGGCAAGAGAGCAGAGGCCTCGGGAATGGGGACACAGCGAAGAGCTGTACAGGTGTAGGGTGGTAGGAGGGAGGGAACAGACTGGCACCGGAGACACCGGGACTATACCCAACGTGCCGCTGTCAGCCAAAGGGGCATGGACCTGGGACCTGAGCAGAATGAGCCACAGGAGCAACAACCAACGGATGCCTGTCTGCCATCTGTAAAACACACCACAGGGAGTAAATCGGGATGGAATGTGAGCTGCCGACCAGTGAAGGCAGAGTGAGGGGTGGATGGGTGATGGGTGATGGGGTGAGAGGTGATGGGTGCGTCACACAGGTGCTGCTGCTGACCTGAGGGCATGCAAGGACCGTGGGGGGCTCCGTCCAAACCCAGAGGAAGGGGTAAGGTAGTAGGAGGTGTTCTATAATGATTTTTAAACCGTATTGTTAAGGAGATTTATTTTGTGTTAATTAGGCCATTTGGATGATGAGTGTTAGCATTGTTCTGGCTGGACTGCTCGTTAGAATTACTTGATGTTGCTTAGTTACTCTGTAGGATTTTAATTACACTAACAAGAAATTCTACGCTTCCCTTATAAGGTGTGCTGCCCTTTTTGCCCCATAACAAGTTTTTGAGTGTAACATCAAAGCGTTCGTGGCAGATGAGAAATTGCTGTTCGTTTGTTTTGTTAAGTGTTCCAGTCTCACGAGGGACGATGCAGGATTTAAATATTATAGCACAGATAGCACCTGCCATGAAATGGAAAACC
>NW_010241948.1:9209-13525 GCF_000690775.1 Eurypyga helias | reverse complement strand
GGCAGCTTTGATGGAAAATTCATTATAATATGCATTTTAAAATACTGAATAAGCGAAGCCACTAACCTCAGAGAAGCGTCTCTCTTGATCTAAACAGGGGAAGTTTTTGGAGACCTCAGCAGAGACTGGATCTTCAAGCAAGCTCAGAAGCTCTAAGCACATGCCTGATGCTGGGGCGTCCCATGAAGTTTCCGAAGTTCTGGGTACCCAACATCTCCACTGTTGATCTGGTAGCAGGTGCTGGCCCCTGCATCCCCCTGGCAGCCTCCTGCCGAGCTGGGGGCTGCGCCGAGGCTTGGCGGTGCTGCTGGCTGCATGACGTGCGGTCACCCCGTCCTCTCTGCTAGGGTCACGCCTGCGTTCGTTACGTGAGTCACGTGTGCTGTCTTGTCACGGGTACAGGGTGCCCTGGGCTAAACCAAAAACCCCTCCCTCTGGGAGGGAGGCTAGCCTGGAAGCCCGCACAGCAGCAACGCTAGCACACCAGAGCTGTCTGACGGTGACGGCAGGAGCCATGAGGTGCGTCGAAGCATCGGGTGAGCACAGGCCGCTCCGATGATAGTGCACCTCTGCTGACTGATTACCTGCAATGTATGCAGGGGGGGAGTTCTTCTGCCTCTGGTCTTGGTCTGTCTGTCTGGGACTGCCAGGTCACCAGTGAAGCTTTCCCTTTGTCATTTGCTCTCGTGAAACACATGAGAAGTTCTGGAACAGTGGTGGCCTGGCCTGCCTGTAGGTTAATGCAATGATTTTCATGCAGCAGGGCTTCCTTTTGCAGTTTGTATGGGTACGGCATGCCCGCCTGAAGCCTTGCATCTGTCATTTCACCACTGACAGCACATCAGTGGATAGAAGCATGACTGCTGAGTTGAAGTTGTGGAGAAAGAGACCTGTGTGAATTTGTAATTCTTGTTGAGATGGGTCTAATTCCTTGAAAAGAATGTTTACAAATTAAACTGCTCACTGCTGCAGAGCTGTTCTTTTGTGTGTCTCTGTCGCCGTCAGCCACTGGGAAAATCCAGAACCACTGAGAGAAGTTATGAGTGATGTGAGGATGTGTCCCCTCGTCATCCACCCTGTTTATGGCATGCACCAAATATGCTACAAACTAAGCACCTTGCTAAGCAGAAGATACCAAGTAAGATTAAATTAGGTGACATTTTTCCGATGTGAAAAAGACTTTTTGGTTTCATGTGACACATAAGTATGGACTGCAAAATTTACAAACTTGACCTGCAGTGTCAATTGCTCTTCATCCCACAAGGAACAACCAATCCTCGCAACTTGTCAACCTTTCAAGGCACTTCCTTGTGAGGAAGTAATTTAACCTCTCTGTATTGTGTTTTTCTTCATTTTAATTTTATTAAAAGATCTTTTATATCTTTTGTATGATCGTACGACTCCAACTAACAATTTGACAGCAAGTTTTATGCTTTCAACTGAGATGTTTTTGAAGAGCCTCGCACGTGTAAACTTGGAGCATTTTTTGATTGTTTTCTGTGTGTCCAAAGAGTGGTACGTATATTTACATCTTGGAACGGATCAAGTGGTTTGTTCGGGTGAATAATGCTGCGAAGTAAAACTTTCAAGAATATTTCGGTATCTATTGTCCTCTTGAAAAACATTACTTTGTGGAGTTTTTAATAAAATCCCCTTCCTTTTCTAAGCTGATGTTTTCTTCACTGTTCTTACCACGTTCTGCAGCCACCAGGCCACTGCCTAGACACCAACTACTCTGTGCACTGCCCTAGCAACTGAAAATGCACTTAGCAGAGTAATCCATCATTTTCAATAGATGGGTAACTTGTGTGGGACATTTGGTCCAGGTGACGCATGCTGCCAATGTCCCACAGCCTGGTTTTGGAATTTCCAAAAATTGTACATACCGACTTTCTGACTTAATACGTGATAGATCCAAGTCCAGTGGGCTTTGTGCTAGACTTCACCTTGAATAAGAGAAGTTGATCTCAGAACTGAACATTGGTAGTGTTTTATGTATGAATTGTCTCTACTTGATTACATTTGCTATGTGCCGACAGAATACAGTCTGAACCAGCAATACATGTACAAAAGGCTGTCAGAGGGTCAGTCTCACATACCTGAAAACAACTTCTAGTGAGATGAACTAGGAAAATTATTTGTTATAAAACCTTTCACTAGCTACTCACAAACTAAAGGGCTATTATAGTTTATGTTTTGGACATTATTACTATTACTATTCATTCTTAAGAGTTATGCATAGAGGAGAAAATATTTTCCCCTCCTCAAAATTTAAAAATAATAAGAAAAATTGAAAATAACATTGGTGAATGTGAGTTAAAAGGCAGACACCCCCAACCCCCCCGAAAATTGATGAGGGAAGCAAAAGTTCACAAAGCTATGCAAAAAGTCTACTGAGAAAGAAAAGAAGTCTGCAGTGGTCCACTGCTGGTTGGTACAGTTACTATTTATAGAGCAGAAGACAGAGCAGTCCAATCAATATCCTTGTTATGGACTTGATAGAAGAACCAGTTTCTGTCATGTAAGGCTAAACACTTCTCAGTTCCAGGGATAACAAAAGATGATGTTAAAGAACATCTTTGAAAATCAGATTGTTTAATCACTTATTAAAAAAACTTGTACCAGCAAATTTTAAAGAAAATGGCTGAGTGCTCCTCTGAGGCACTAACATTGACTTTTCTCCCTAACATGTCTCATAACTGTTCCAAGAGAGTAAAACAAATACTGGGCTAGAATACAAAGGGACAACTCAGCCTGCTGTTTCGGACACTGGTGCCACATAAAATGATGGAAAATCAGCATAGGCCCCAAATAAAAGGATGGTATTTCTGTTAACATCAGTCAGCATGGGTTAAGGGACCAGGTCTGGGGAAATAACTAGTGATTTGTGACATTTTAAAATGCTGTTTAATGTGTAAAGTCAGTCTTATAACTGAGGGACTCTATCATGGAGAAAAAACACAGTGGCTTGTGGTCATCATGATCAAAGAGGGTGCGGTCTTCAGCTCCCGTAAGCCTGAGACTCAGCCTGCTGCAATATTGCCCACCGCTGGTCCTGTGGTCTGAGAGGGAGCTGAGGCATGGAGGGGGTTCTGGGAGAGGCCCCAGGTGATGTCGGGCCCCGAGGGAAGGCTGCACTGTGGAGTGGCCTGAAGATTACTCTGTAGGATCATCTTCTCTAGGACTCAAACTCCTAACAAGATTAAGAGATGGGAAATTGAAGTTAGACAAATTCTGGCTAAAAGAAAAATAATTCTGAAAAGTTACAGTCACTGAAACAACAGGGGTCATACTTTATACCCAGGGGCTAATTATTTTGGCCAAGTTTTCTTCTTTTTTTTCTTTTCTAGAAAGTGCACTGTAGTTCATGCATTGGGCAGAAGCAAGCATTTCCTAAGGGAAGTTTGTTTTCTTTTGCTATGATGAGTCCATTCTGACATTAAAGCCTATTGATCTATTCATAGGGGCTAAAGTCAATATTTAGGTGTATCAATAACGGGTCTGACTTTTCAAAATTCTTCATTTGATTTCATTAACCTTAACTTCTAGTTGTTATTCTACTTCTCATTGATTACTTGTAAATATAAAAGAATGAGGATACATTAGTGATTCTGACCACTGGAAAATTATCATCTTTACCATTATCACAAGAAAATAGAATTTCAAATGGTCTTCATGGTTTTTTATATAACAGTGTTTTTCCAATTTTCTAACACCAGAGGATGACACTGGTAGAGGACCTTTCTTTTCTCTGATGAGTAACACTAGTAAATTTAACAACAGCTGTTTTGGCATACTCAGTTTTACTTACTTTTCCCATGAAGCTGACGGAATAATATGGATTGCAAATAGTTTCATTTACTGCTATTTTGAATTGGCTTATACTATTGTTTTCACTTTAGACACAGGATCTTAGAACCATCACACCTCTGATACCCTCTAAGACCTATTTCAATCTCACTGCTTGAAGCTTTCTCTCTGCCACAGTCAAAGTTCTGAAGTTGTTTATCTCTTGCAAACACCAAGAGGAACTTGATTGTCCAGCTAAAATGCATCTTCACTTCCTGCATTCAGGCTGCCTCTCAGGAATGATGATATAACACCAATTAAAATTAAGTCTGTAAGTTTTAAAAACTGTGCTTTAAATCAAGAAAGAGACTGGTTATGTTTCTAGCTCAGTATCAAAATCAAATATTGTGTGATACGTGCCTGCTGTACCATGCCAGGTATCCTGAGGTCTTGCTAACATTAGTCATCAGCCTGCTCCAGGAGAAGGAATTCTATGATTCTATAAGGTGTATGAATGCAGAGACCCG
>NW_010241948.1:4278-9199 GCF_000690775.1 Eurypyga helias | reverse complement strand
AAGTCAGTAGGACGATGCAAGTAATTAAGAGTGTTCACATGCCTGTCTTGTAGACATTACTGTAAAGAGCAGACTTGGTGTTCACAGAGTGGAGTTCTGTTTTAATTACATTTTCTGAATGTTTTTGTTAAATGACCCAGGTACCGGCCTAATTTCACTGCAGTAGGCAAACTGCTTCACTGTCTAGTTTGATTCCAGCACAGAAGTAATTTGTAATGTAAAACTGCAAAGTATGTCTTATTTAAGCCATAGCATGTACAAAAGGGAAGCTTTATGTCGCCTGCCACAGTGAGGGGTTTTTCCAAACAAAGTGGCTGGGTCATTGCTTTTTCATTTGCTGCTTTTACACTTAAGGTTCCTTTCTAAGGGCACAACAGAACTGACTGGTGAGAAAACTCAGAAAAATGAAATCCAGAATGAAATAGAAAAAATTAATATGTACTGATATTTAATAATTTTTTTTTTTTTTAATTTTTCCTTAAACAAGCCACAGGTGAAATTCTCGGCAAGTGATACATCCTGTGGTGGTAGGTATATGTTATCCCCTGACAATCCAAGTTATGACTTCCTGAAAAACAAGTTCAGAGACATTTAGTGATTTTGCCCATCATTTTGTCCATCATTAAAATCTGGAAGCGTCTGTGACAAATACCATTCTTTATATTAGCAGAAAATAAAGGAATATTTAGCCAAGCTGGGAAATTATGGCAATTTGGATTTTAGAAGCCTATACCAGATAGTAGTTTGCACCTTGGATATTGGCTCTGCTTAGTAACCAAAAGAGCTTTTAAATTGCCTCAGATCAGCTGTGGCATGATGTCCTCGTTAAGAAACGCCATTCGATTTCAGGTCGTGCTTCAGTCTGGGCACATGCGTAAAGTCAGGTACCTAGTTAAGTACTGTATTGCTCAAGGACAGAAGTAACCAGCCTTTTGTAAAAAAAATGTGAAATTCTCCCCTTCAGTCATAGAATATCGGGCTCAGGGGTCAGGGGTTGAGAGTAAAAGATTCGCTTCCCCTGGCCTCTCAATGTCATCGAGCAACCTCAGATATCACTGGTGATGTGTCACAACCAGTGAGCTGGAATATCCACTACAAAGCAAAACAAGGGTTTTCCTTCCCAGCGTGGATTATCTGTGGTGAAATTAATATAATTATAGAAATTGAAATATTGATGTCAGTTAAGGTCAGGTACGAGAAGCCCATGGATGATAGTCACCAGTGTAAAGCACTCAGGAAGTAAGTACCACAGGGTTTTACTTTCAGCCAGCCAAGGTGGCCATATTGATCCAACAAGCCTTTCATTACTGCAGAGGAGTCCAACTGAAAGTAAAGAAGCAATAAGTCAAATTTTAAAAGGATTACAGCCAATTTTGTTGTTCAGCATATCAAGGTTTGCTTTGATCTTGGAACTTGTCTTGGTGCAATTAAGACCTTGGGGTAAATCTGAAGCATTTGAAGGCAGTCAGTTGTGCTCCACCAAGGCTGGATTCAGGGGAATTTTACAGTTTGCATAATTGAAAGAAATTGTCATCTGACATTAACCAGCCATGACATAAAATGGTGTAAGATATATAATATCATATCTGTATATTTATATACACAAAGAGTCAAAGTGGGTAGTGAGGCACTGGAACAGGTTGCCCAGAGATGTTGTGGATGCCCCATCCCTGGATGTCTTCAAGGCCAGACTGGATGAGGCTTTGAGCAACCTGGTGTAGTGCAAGGTGTCCCTGCCCATGGCAGGGGGGTTGGAACTAGATGATCTTTAAGGTCCCTTCCAACCCAAACCATTCTATGATTCTATGATTCTAACATGAAACATAACTTCCTTATCTGAAACTTAACGTTCGAAGATGACCTAAAAGATGACCAGTAAAAATTATTTCTTCTGAAGACCAAGAAGATACAACCACAGAGCAAATCAAACCTTAATAATGCCATTTGGCATTATTTAGAAGCGGGTAAGAGAGGAGACTTGAATATAGTCTGATTCACTTGGGGAGGAAACAGGGAGCTAATGCTTTTTCCGAACTGGAGCTTTGCCACAGCCCTCTGTTGAACTGTAGGATGTGTTAACTGAGGTTTTCCACAAATGATGCAAGTATGTAAAATGAGAGCAGTTTTGGCACAGTTGTTGGCAAAAGGTAGGATATAGGGTGTTATAGGCGGTGAACAGGATGTGCGGCCTCTGATGCTGCTGCCCCTCAGAAGAAAACTCAAGCAGAATCAAATTTCCTCTCAGAGAGGCTGAAGGGAAGCCTTCTGTGCTGAGGAGGAACGGGCACTAGCTCCAAGCAGCAAGTCTGTAGGTAAGACCACAGTCCTCCATTTTAATAAGGCTGTCTGCAGCTTTTACAGAAAATTCATGAGTGGTCAAGCTGAAAAAAAACCCCAACAACAACAACAAAACAACACACAAACACGCAAATAAACAAACAAAACCAAATCCAGAAAATAAATCAATATCTATAAAGAAATAAAGCGAGTAGCAGCAGAAAGAACAGCAAGGAAAATTCAATTAAAATAAGAGGAAGAACGAGCCAATGACCTTTTCTATGAACTCCAGTATTCAGGTTTTCTATAAACACCATCTAATTCACGCAAATGTGTTGTGCCAAAAGCATTTTAGACAAAGAATAAATAAATAAATACCATATGGAGGCCCAATTGGTCACTGTGCCAGAACTAACCTTTGAACCAAGCTATGGTTCTAAGTATGGGAAAGAGAAAGGAAAAAAAAAAAAAAAAGAGAAAGAAGAAAAGACCTTTTGTTTGCTTTTTTGGGAGAAAGCTCATTGCCCCAGGCAGTCTCGGGGAGAGTTCAGGGTTCCAGGACACTTTGTCATTGTGGTGGCATTGAGTGGGTTCCTGCTCTTTGTCATATTCCATTGCAGTCTGGGACTTAACTTGACAGCAGCAAAGAGTTTCTCTGAAATGGATTCAACTGGTTAGCATTGCATCCACCCACCCACATGCAACAAGTCCCAAAGTGTCATCAGTCACGGATAATTTTCTGAAAAACATGACCTCCTTGACTCTCTCAGGAACCGTGGCAAAAAAATGCAGCTTTAGCAATGTCTTAGTCAACAAAACTCTGATTTTCCATGGCTATTTTTTTTTTTCCTCCCCAGTCTGAAAACACAAAAGTACTAAAATGTTTTGTTGACTGAAAAGGAGTGGATGTCCAATCTTTCCCATAGTTTTGTATACACGTGCCACATAGAGGCAACCCTCTCCTCTTGACAAGAGAACCAGGTAACTAGACGTAACCCAACACTCCCCATCAGGACATGAAAACATTGTGTATGACAGAAAGAGAAAGATGGATGTGTCTTTTCCCTTGTCACAGTAAGATTTTGACTGATCTACCTAACATCATGGTTGAATCCCTGATGTACACCATTGCAACCACAAGAATTTCCAGTGACGCTGACATTTATACTTTAATATTAGTGGGCATTATGAGGGTGTGCCAGCCCATGCAAGTTTAGCCTGTTTCTGATCACACTATGGATGTAACGGGAAACCTAACTCCACACATAATGTGATAAATGTAATGGGAAACTCTTGTCTAGCTTTGTGGTCAGGCATGGGGGAGATGCTGTATTCCTTGTTTCTTGGCCAGAGTGAGTGCTTGTAAGCAATTAAAAAATAAAAGCAAACCTCACCTCATGGTCCAATGGAGGTCCAAAGTCAGGCAGTTAGAATCACTGAAGTGTGTAGGTCATGCCCATATATATGTGTATATATGTTAACAGAGGAAATTTATTCTATATCCTCCTGCTGAGTATGAATACGTGAGACAGAAAACACTCATGTTGTGACCGATACATCTGTGTGGGCTAGAACCAGCTGAGTAAAGACATGAGAGGTTTGTGGAGAAGAGCGAGTGGGACTGAGAGAACCGAGGAGGGAGCGTCTGGGGACCTTCAGACAAGCCAATGATTTCAAGGGATATAACTTCACAGCATGCATGAAAATTAAACCAAGAGAGCGAGTTGACGGATGGAAGGGGAAGCTTTAATGCTCATAAAACACAATGAACTCATTTAAAGTGTCAGGGGATATGTGAGCAGGCTGACTCCAAACCAAACAATACTTTGTCTCCTTGTTTGGCAATTATTAACTTTTAGTATTATTAACTTTCACTAACTCTTGGGGAGAGCAAGGCACACATCCTCCTCCTTAGCTGTGTTTATTTAAATTGGTTCTGGAGTCGAAAGTTGCTGGGACCCATTGTCATATTTTAAAGACCTGCTGACCACTTAATAAGACAAATGTGTTTAGACATAAAGTTAATCAACTCTCAATTAAGGGACAGGTCGAGGAGACATGTAGATTCTTGATGTTCTCATTCATTTTCCCTTTCAAAAGTTCCCTTTTGAAATTTCTGAATTCAGCAGATGCTGTTCTACTGCTAATTCAGATAAAAAAATATACTGAAGAAGAGGTCACATTATGTGGAATTTGAATCAGGTGTTTGACAAACCTGCGTTCGTTCAGCTTTGCAGAAAGGATCCAGGGATCCTGACGGGTGACAAGCTGAACGCAGACCAACAACCTGCCTTTACTGCAAAGAAGGATAATGGTATCCTGGGCTGCACCAGGATGACTGCTGCAGGCAGCTCAAGGGAGGGGGTCCTTGCCCTCTCCTCAGCCCATGTGAACCCACACCTGGAGTCCTGTGTCCAGCTCTGGGCTCCCCAGTACAAGAGAGACGTGGACATACTGGATAGAGTTCAGCAAAGCGCCACAAAGGTGATTAAGGGACCGGAGCAACTCTCCTGTGAGGAAAGGCTGAAAGAGCTGGGACTGCTCAGCCTGGAGGAGAGTGGGCTCAGGAAGATCTTATCTTTGTGTATAAATACTTGAAGAGAGGGTACAATGAAGAATCAGCCAGGCTGTTTTCTGGCCGGTG
>NW_010241948.1:0-4247 GCF_000690775.1 Eurypyga helias | reverse complement strand
CAGAGGCAATGGGCACCCACTGAAACAGAATAGGCACTGTGACCACCAGGAATGCACCTTTTCACTGTGAGGGTGACTGGGAGCACCGCTTGCCCAGGGAGGTTGTGGAGTCTCCATCCTTGGAGATATTCCAAGTCTGCATGGCCATGGTCCTGGACAACCAGCTCTGTCTGGGAAGGGGATCGGGTCAGATGATCTTTAGAGGCCCCTTTCAACCTCAGCCATTCTGTGATTCTGTTATATGTTTGAAATTCCTGGATGGTTATTTATTCCTTGCACAAGAGACAATCTAGTTCCACTGCCTTCAAGCCACTTGCAGTTGGTGCCATTGGGGCTGATATTCTTGTCTTTGTGATGGAATTCTGATCACAAGGTAAGCCTTTTGCATTCTACAACATGGTCTCATTCTTATGTAGTTTTTAAAGGGTTAATAAATGCTTACTAGAGGTGAAAAAGAGGTATAAGCCTTGTAGAAACAAGTGATATGGAAGGTTATAAGCGTGTCAAGAGGAGGTGTAATGCATGGGTTTTAATAATGGTTAGCAACCTATTGACTGACTGGATTTAAAAACAATTGATTATTTATTACAACATCTATTAATCATTTATTTTTATTAATCATTTAGTAACTTTCCCTTCACTGTTTTTACAGAGAAACTTGATATAAAATTGTGCCTCTGATGAGAATAAAGAAACCAAATTAAGTGCAGATCATTAGAATCTGACTTATGTATGAAAAGATTGAGTTTTAATGACTATTTTTTGTGCCTTAATCTTTCTATATCAAGAACTATAGGCCTGTTTAATTTTGACCCATGCAAATATTTATTATGTGTACAAACACATTCCAGCCTGTCTACTTATAAAACTTAAACTGTCCCCAGAAATTGTTCAGGAACCCAATTTTACAAGGGAATTTGGGAATTCTCTCCGGAAACAAAAACTTGAGTAAAAATCTGGGTTTTGATCCTTTAGTTTTAGATGTGGAGAGGAATATTTCTTGAGCCTGGGCAAAAATTTAGTGGATATGTTTGCTCAGTATTCCAAGAGGAGGCGTTAATAAGCATACCAGGAGTAACAAGCTGAAGCCGGGGCTGAGTTGATGGGAAGCTGCTGCACAGTCCTTGCATTAATTTAATAAAAAACATTTGTTAAGAAGGACATCTAGTGGGTCATACGGTTCAGTGGCTACAGCATGGTGATGTGTGTTGAACTCCTACCAGGTCAAAGGGTGGAAGGACAAGAGGTGTAGTGCGGGGACTTGAGCTGCTGCCCCAGCACACCTCTTTCCCCTTCCCAAAGGTTTGCCTGCCGACATGTTTTCCAACCTGAAGCTCTTGTCTGTTGAGAGTTTTTTGGGTGGCATTGGTTCAGGCTGCTCAGAAGTAATTTGCTTTCCATTTGGTGCTACTCAGGCAGCAACAATACAAAGAGAAAATCCTTTAACCCACTCTCCTTTCACATTAAAATGAGCAGAATCACAGAAAAATCTTCAATTGGCCAGACAAAGGCCTGGGTGAATATTTGGATAAGGAGAAAGTCTCTTTCTTGCCTTTGTCAAGAGTTGTTCTCCCACGTCAGGAGTTTGGCTCCCTGAGGTTGTCAGCTGGTGTCCTTGCTGCTCTGCTCTACCCTGGGATGCAGGAAAGGAGAAGAATTCTGTCCTGCCCTGGATGTCTCCCTCTGGCCCCTCCATGGGACTTGGTGATCAGGCCATGTAGGAAGGAGACAAAGAATGGGCTATGTCTGCTTCCTGGCTGACTCCCTGCCATACAGGGATGGCTGTCTCCTATTGGGATGAAGTGCACTGTGGGTCTGGCTGTACTGGTGTATGTGGGGAGACTTCTCTCCATTGCTGAACTACACCCAGCTCCTGCCCATGGCAGTGGTTTTATGTCTTCTTCTGCCAACAGGCTGATAGGGCCCTCACCAGAGCTTGTAAGTGTATGGGATATTTCTTTCCTACCTCTTGGCACTCAGCTGGAAGATGGATATGCATTCCAGACTGTGAGCCATCATGCCACTGCAGGCTTAAACAAACGTGGCTTGCACCGATAGGCAGAAATCCCACAGCAACCCTCGCCTTTTGCGTTTGACACAGAGCTCCTGGACTTAGAAACATGTCTGGAGTCTTTCACTTCCCTTTCTGCTCTAAGTTCTAGTCACTTAAGACCCCAACTCCACCATTTTGCAGTGTCAAGAAAGAAGTTTAACTTGGCTTTAATTAATAGTGCCTCTGACATCGTGCTTGCTGAAGAGGCCATCCATGTAACAGATAGCTGGAATGTATGGTATTTTTAATCTAATATGAGTCTTTGTCCAGAAGGGAGCTATTACCTTCGGCACAGGCCAATTTCACCAGTGGTCCTATCCACCTGTAAAGCTCGACCCACTGAGCAGTCCCGAGGTGCACACTCTTTAGGTGATTTATATCTGGTTGTGGTCTAAACTTTACAGAGTTGGTCCTCTAACTTAGGGAATAATATGGCCTGTAGGTTCAGAGAGAGAAACGGTTGATGAGAAATGGTGGCAAACAGAGGTGGCTTCCTGAAAAGGATGAGCCTGGCAATTTAACAGAAAAAACCAAACCAAAATAAAACAGAAACACTGCTTCCACCCTGTTATTAGGATTATGGTTCAGATGGTTTGGCCTCAGCAACAGTCCACATGGAGCTCCCTGTCAGCTGCCACATCACATCTCATTCACTTCTGCGTTGTGTCACTGCTCTCACGGAGAGAACAGGCAACTAGAAGAATTTCCTTTGCTGCTACCTGATATACCATTATTCACCTCTTATCATTTTAGCAAAGCAGTTACGCTGCTGTCAGAGGTAATGGAGACTGTGCCACTAAGAAAATTCGCTGTAATTTATTTATCAGTTGTTTCTACGTACCACAAAAGAGACCATCTACTTTATGGCTGGGTCTAAGGTATCTGAGAGCCCTTGAAGTTCATGGTTTTCCGGTATTCTAAGTTCTGCTTATGGCTTTTCCTGTATATGACACACAACACCACCCCTGTGGTCTTCAAGGCCGATTTCTACTTTGCTTTCTTTAGTCACAAATCATTCTGAGGCATCCCTTAAGTGCATTTGTATTGTTAAGTGCACCGGCCTGATTTGGTGTTAATTCAATTTGAGTGCCCTTAATATCTTGCGGGGGTGAGGCAATGCATGCGAGCTATACCTTGTAAAAAACAGGTTCCAGGTCTGCCTGAGAGCAAAGCACCTTTCCCACAGCAATTTACCAAAGTTGCTGATAAAATTTTCATAAGGAAACCTTTTTAGTCTGACCCTATTGTGTTATTCTACCATTAAGAGTCAGGGAACTGAGACTGTCTTCTGGTGACAGTTTATCACATTCTCCATTATTTTAGTGTATAGACAGCCTACTGATGGGTCACAGCCTACATCCCCTCCTCTTACAATGTGGAAACGGCTTTCAGAGCCAGAGCCCGGAGGCCCAAGTATGCCAGCTGCAGCATGTGTGTGTCGATATAACTGAAGTGAACTCTAGGTAAACCAGTCACCTCTAACCTTCAAATGATGGGAGATGGGACATTTTAGTGCATTTGGGGCCACGCAAAGAGAGAGAAAGGCAGAAATAAACCGTAGGAATGGTTAGCCCTGAGGAACATGCGGAAGAAACAGTATCCCATTTTGATTAAAGAAAAGGTATTTGACTGACAATTAAAGATGAAAAGACAGTTTTAAAGTTAATTGGGTTAAGCAATGCTATCTTCATACCGAGGACGACTGTTGATCTCAAATAAGTGGTTGTAAATCCTAAACATCACCAGCGTTAAGTGAAAAAGTTTACCTTAGAAAGGTGAACCAGTGTATAAAACCAAGAAGAGTGCCCACCTGCCTGGCAGATTACCTCCCTGCACTACTGTCACCCCCAGAGTTTGGAGAGCACGGAGCTGCAGCAGGGGCATCGGCGTGGGGGGTCCTGCTGCTGCACGTGTGCTGTTCCAGATTCTGTGTGTTCTGTCCTGCCATATGAGCCCGCTCTTTTCAGCTGTTATAGAAACCATAACCAAACTAGTCTGGATGCCCTCTGAAGACGTGAACACGTTTTCTGAATTGTTACCTAGCATTTTGAAGCAAAACTGAGAAAACCATGTTGGTTATGTTTCTTAGAAAGACTACATTTAAGCAGCTGAAAAGCCAATAATGAGAGAAAGAGGCTCTGAAAAATCAAACATGGGTGACAGCAATTCACAGCAAGAGTGTTGGTGGTGAGGT
>NW_010241947.1:0-23093 GCF_000690775.1 Eurypyga helias | reverse complement strand
AGCGGGGGAGGCACCGGCTGCCGGGACTGGGGGGGAAATCCTGCCGAGTGGGTCCCCGCTTTCAGGTTGTCTCGTGGCGTTTCGATTCGAAGCTAATTGTTCTGGGTTGGGGTTTTTTTAAGTCTTCTTTTATTTTTTAAGCTGCTTGTCATTGTGATGGGGGGTTTTGATAGATCCTCCCGGTGCCCCCGGGAGAATCACTCGAAATCTTCCTGCTGCACTAAGTGATGGCTAATGGCTAGGCAAAACCAGCCCCTTCTTTCGGGAATTCCTGAGTTATTAATAACACAAAGAACGTGTGCGTTTTGAATACTGTTTTCAGACAGACTGTGTTGCCTTAAATCTCCCCCAGCTGCCGTCACCAGCGTTGCTGCTCAAGTTTTTTGCAATGTAGTTGCTCTTTCATCTGTGTCATGAGATCCCAGGAGGAGCGGTGCTGGGCTGCTGGTGGGCATGACTGGTCAGCTGAGTGGGGATTAATTTCCTGAAAGCCCTCGGGGCTTTCCCTAGGAACTTCGTGTTTGCTTTGGGAGTTTAGGTCCTTCAGTTCCTAGTGTACACACACTCACAGAGAAAATCCTTATTCTTCTGATTTAGTTCCTCTCCGTAATAAGAAGCAAATGAATGCCCAAATGCCTGGCCAACAGGGAGCCTCCATTCAGCCATTGTTACGTTTTTGGACTTCTTTGAGCTCTTTCTTTTTTACACCTTGAATCTAAGAGGATTGGCCACATCGTCACTCTAATTGAAATGTATAACGGTAGGATCGATACGTGTATTGATCATAAAACAATACCACCCTTTCTCAATAAATGGAGTTTAAAAAAACCAAAAGCTAACCAGGTTTGATGTATTCAGGTGTGGCCCAATAGCCACAGAGGCCGTGAAATAATTTTTCCTTTGTGTTATGTGCAGTATATTTGACTCGTTTTATTAGGGTGGCGTTGTGTGTTCTTCATTACTCCAAGGAACATTCAATATTGGTTTCTGCCAGAATCAAGGTACTAGATTTGATTGGACTAGTAATCCAATTCAGTATGTCTTAAATGAAAAAAAAATTTTTTTTAGGTAGAAAAAAGCGACTATCAAGCATCTCATCTTCTTACAAGTCTAGGGGGATTCTGAAATAGGAAGAAATGGAGAAGGAAAAACATGACAGGCTTTTGATAATGTGACTGGAGGTCTAAGAGGGAGAAATGTGCTGCCCTCAGTGCACCTGGAGGCTTCACCTGGGCTTAACAGCTAGTATTACTTGTATTATGTGTGACGTAAGGTTTCAGATAAACTTGCCTCAATGATTTCTTTCCACCTGAGAAAAAGCGCTCAATCTCATTGCAAACTTTTTACTATTTTGAACAAGTTCTGAGTTCCTGCAAAGTCAGTTATTTAAAAGACCGCCACTGGTGTTTATCACATGCAAAGTTTTATTCATGAGTAGGCCCATCGAGGTTGTAAGTAAGGTTATAAATGTGCTGGTGTTTCCAGAATCAGATCTTGGCATGTAGTGACTCAGAGGAGCAGTTAAAATTTATGCTCTACTTTTGATAGAGACAAAATTGTTATCTCATTCCCTGCCTGAAACTGGAAGACTTAAAGATCACAAATGTACTTGTTTTTCTGCTTTGCAACGAATGGTATAAAGCTGCAAAGCTGCTACAGGCTGGTGCTACTTGAATTCTTCACAGCACTGATACTAAAAACAAGTGTTTTGATGCTGCCAAATGTCGGGATCATGTTAAACTCCTTGGGCAAGTAGTCACTGGAGTCAGAGTGGGCCATGATCAGATAGGAAAGGAGAGATGTCTCTTACAGACTTAAATGCTCCTCCCAACCTGGCTTTGCCTCACGTTAGGAGCTGGAGCGTGAAGTGATGATTGCACACCTTCCTTTACTCTTGCACACACACACACCCCCTAATGGGACTTTCCCTCAGGCTAACTCCCTTCCTCATCCAGGCCTCCCCTAGGAGAGCCGAGGCCTGGCATGGGGTAATGCTGCCCGTCTGACGTTTGCCAAGGAGGAAAGGAGGAAGGACGCTGGCAGTGAAGGAAGAGCTGCAGAGCAGCATGGCTTTGCTTCCGCATTGTTGGAGCAGGAAGGTGGGTGGCAGAGCTGGTGCTCCAGACTGTGTCAGGGAGAGGGTGTGGGTAAATGCAAACAGGGCATTAGTGGACGAAGGCCACATAGCAGGTTGTGAGAAGAGACACGCGATTTAATGTCACAGCTATGACAGCGTTGGTGCCTGGTAGCTTTGAAAGTGTGTGCGGTAAGTGTTGAAAGCTACTGTGCCAGTGTGGGGAATGAACATTTGTGAAAGGCTTCAGCACTACTGAGCTTACGTTACTCCTCAGCTGCATTTTTAGAAATTTTCCTTTTTTAAATTTTGTTCTTGGAAGGAAACTACTACGAAAGAATTTCATTTTTCAGGTCATTTAAGGCACACTGTTTGGCTTTCCTGCCAATTCTGATTTGTCATATAGCAGATAAACACAGTACAGAACTGAGTTTCACAACGGTAGTTCTGAATTACTTGTTCTGATGATGTAAAAATAGAGTAGCTGTGTGAAGTCAAATTTATTTTATTTTCAAGAAATGAAACTTCAGTGCAGTTGATCCAGTTTTGCAAAGTGATTGCAGCCAAAGTATTTCTGACCATTTCTAGTTTTATAATACAGTATCCTGATCATATCAGATCTCCAGACCAGCTACCAAGTCAGTGTCAGATGTCATTACCCCCATTAATTCTCATTCATTCACATGCAGCTTTAATTAAGAATCCTGTGAAAGGTGAAAAAGCAGGTCTGTTGTATTGAAGAGTGTGATACGTTTGTCTCTTATTTCATGGATGTATTATTATGTGTCATAATTCTGATGGATCATGTGCTTTACACCTGCCTGTATAGGTGCACTGTTTCCAATTCCAGATTTAAATAAGAGGTGGCAAGAGCCCAATATGAATTGTGTGCACTGTTCTTACTTCTCATTTCTTTAAATAATCTGATGGAATTTCTTTTCTCTATCTTTTATTATTTTGCCTGCCCTGAGATTATAAGCAATGTGAGGAATTGAATCAAAGATCATTTAGGGTTTTTCTGCCATCTTCACTGCACTTCTGTTCGTATGAATTTTGTTTCTCCTATGAGCTTCTGACCAATAGAATAGTCAAACTCTTAAAGTACCCCATGTTCTTCACAGCTTTCTCTAAGTCCATCTGGACTGCCTTAAACGTTTGCAAAGAAACTACCGTTGCCTCGTCTTGCCTGCCTGAACACTAGTCTTCATTGAGTGAGGTAGTGGCAGTCCTGCTGGTCCCGCTGTGTTTCCAAATTGTGTTTATCTTGAAACCAGGTAAATGTTATTCTTGCAACTTCATTGCAAAGAGAGGCTGGGCATGTGCCTCCTGAGAGTCACATAGCTGTGGTGTGATTAGCAGGTTACTGAAACCACCCTAAGATCTGGCTTGTGCTTTGAAAGCCAGGACTTCTTTTGGAAATTTCAGTGTCAATTTCTCATTCTGTACATGAAGATGTTTAGTTTGTTGTTTTTCCTAACACTTCCTGGCAATTGGTTCTCTGCAGGGGGTGAGCAAAAACCTGTCCTGTAAGCATGCTCTGAAGTTTTAAGGTCAAGGTGAATGTTTGGTCTAAGGGGCTTCACTGCAAAACACAAACTCCTGTTTCCATGTAGTTGGTGGGAGGTTATCTTTCCTTCAATTTCTTCCAGCTATTGAAGAAAAGAAGGATAAAGAAAGATACGTATTAAACACCTCAAGTGTGTTATGGACTTATAATTTATAGCTTGGTATTTTGAGGGTGATAAATACACGCATTAGCAGTTTCTGAACTTGGAGCCATTCTTCCTTCATTGTTGATAGCTCTTATTTCCTGAGTGTTGGAAGGAATGAAGGTTGTGAGGGAAGATGTGACTGCTCTTGTAACTTCATCACTTCACTAGTCTTGCTATATTAGGTGATCGGGGCGTGATTTTTGGAGCTGTGTTATTCCCTGAGAAGCTAAGCCCTGCTTTCTTGATTTTGATGAAAGGAGGTTTACTGTCTTTTTAAAGTTCTGAAAATGTGATCCTTCCAGGTTAAAATACCAGAAGGCAAGCTCCAACTCAAGTCTCTCTCTCTCTCTTTCTTTTTTTTAAATAACAATTATGTGGGTCTTTTGTGTTTATTTTTAAGCTCTTTATGAAAGCTGAAAAAAGGAAGGGTTGAGGAACAAAGACAAGTTCTGTGGTATATTGGAGCATTTTGAGGTGGCAGTGTCACAATCCCTCAAGATCCCTCTAATGGATATACTAGTGAAATGCAAAGTATTCTGTTGTTAAAGAATGAGTTGGGTAGATTTTGGTGGTTGTTGTCGGATGCCTTCAAAATATAAGGGGCAAGGACCTGAAAGTCATAAGAAACAGGACTCATACAGTGATGTATTATGGTGCAGTGGGATGTAATGTATTTTTGGCCAAAAACAAAGCAAACAAATATACCAGCTTTGGGTTGACAGAAAAGTCCTTGCCTTTACAAATTAATATTCTGGCACCTCCTTCCATACAAAATTAGCCCTCGCAAAAGCGACTGCATGGCAGTAGAGGAGCCTGTACTACAAAAATAACCCAAAACACGGGTATTAATTATAATGCAGTTGCCTTGAGTAGAGTATAACACAGTTAGTGTTTTGTAGCAAGGCTTTGCCTTGCTGTGTTTGTATGTGGGCTGCAATGGCCTGCGACGTCTATCATCAGAGTGGCACTGAATGGAAGAGGCTCATCATGATCCCCCTCGGGATGTGCTTCTCTCCCAGGGTCGGTTGGATTAGAGCCACACTAACTATCTGCTCCTTTAAAAGGGCTTTCTCTCCTTCAGGGAAATGGGGGAAACTTTGTTATCCAGGGTCGCTGGTCACAGCAGTCATCCATTCAGATCCTGGTGGGTCAGGGCAGAAGGTCTGTTGTCAGGAGCTTGGGTGGTTGCAGTAGGTGTGAGGTTTATGCTTTTTACTGCTCCTCACATTTCATTCCCTGTCAAGGCAAAAGCATCAGTTAGGTTTGAAAGAGTAAAGTAAGGGATGAGCAAATGACTCTTTTGCGTGTTATTAAAGAATATATTAGTTGGCATTTGGAGTAGGAATTAGATTAAAACAAGGAAGGAGGGTGTTTTTTTGTTTTTGATTTTTTTTTCTTGGGGGCTTTTTCCTCTTTTTTTCCCCTCCCTCCTCTAACCAGAGGGCTGTGAACTCTAGGGATAGTGTCTGGCAAGACAGATTTTAAAACTACAACACCCCACAGGGGTCTTTATTTTTGTGAAGGACACTTAGGAGTGAGTCTGTAAGGACACGTTAGCTGTTACATTGCTTCCACATTTTATCATCTTCGAAAATTTCTCACTTATTGCAGGTGAAGTGAGTCTGACCTGAAATGTTATCTGGTCATTGTCAAGTACTGCTACATTTGAGAAAGGAAGCTGATACAATAGCATATTCTTGCACATGTGCGTCTCCAGTGTGAACCCGGTGTACCTCTCTCCCTTTTCTTACTGGATGTAAAATACAGATTTAATCATAATTTGTGTAAATAAGTGAAGGAACTTGTTGCTCTTATTTCTGCCCAGATTATGACTTGAGAACAGATCTTCAAAGTAAAGGAGGCAGCACTCGGCCACCCAGAAAAAGGAAGTGTTTTTTCCTGCCACTGGTGGGACTGTCATACATCTTGCTGTTTTTCAGCCTGGTTTTCCTATATAGACCTGAGCCCGTGAAGCAAATGCAGTACATGTTCTACAGATACCAGACTGCTGTTAAAATCACAAATTCAAAAGTAAAACTTCTGTTAGTTTAGCGTTCTTCAAAGCACTTGAAATAGCCCAGAACTAAAATAGATTTTATTTGCAATTTTTTGCACACGAACTCCCTTGGTTTTAAAATAACGTTAGCTGACTGTCTGTCTTCTCTGCATATGCCTACGTCGCAGCCACCCGTGTGATCTGATTGTGGAATTAAAGAACTGAGCCAGTAGAAACCAGCCAACTTGGGCTGGTAACAGTCTAGTTGTGACAATGGGGACCTCCACACGAGCCATCTACTGTGCTTTTGCGGGTGGCTGCGCAACACGCAGTGAGCCCTGTTACTGCTGCCGGCACTTGAGGTAGCTCGAGCATGTCTGCATCGATTGCGTGTTCTGGTTTTGCTACTGCAGCATCCCAAAACTACGCAAGAGCCTCACCAAGGAGCTTGGTAAACTTCTGTCTCGTGGGATGAAAGTTTGGCTGCTAAACCTGCTGGTGCCCATTCGCCCAGACCTTTGGGTGTGCTTCCCCCAGGTGCAGCTGTCTGATGGACTTTAGGCTCGTCCGAGAGCAGTCACGTAGTAAAGTCAGCCTTCGTGCCTTCAGAAAGCCTTGGGCCAGAGCCCATGTGTGTTCCCTCTTTTGCCACAGGATGATAAATTAATACCTTTTTTCCCCTTCTCTCTCCTCCCTCAGAGTTTCTCCTTCATTCTCCCTTTTGCCTGTCTCTCCTCCTTCTGCTCTCGCTGCCTTTGAATGTCTGAGAGTATTTTACAGGGAAGGCAGCAGGGGACAGATGTTCTAGACCTTTGTTTCATTTTTTTTTTTTTTAAGAGTCCTCTTGAAAGAGATGAAACCTGTGTGGTATGGTGGAGAGGGAATTTAAGGAAAATAAACTAGATGGGGGGGAAAAATCTTATTCGAATGAAAATTACAGTTCATTGAATACAATTAATGTGTCATAATTAAAAGGTTCCTTTGAAGGCAACCTGTTAAAGACAGTAATTGCACTCTACAATGCCTTTTTTCCCTCACCACTGCTTACTAATAATTTGAAATTGTGAAAAATAAATTACTTGTAGATTTTTGTCCTTCTTGCTCAGCTTCTGAGTACTAAAATAAGTATAGTTTTATGGTTGGTTTATTTTTGTGCCTACTTACTAGCAAAAACCGCTGTTAAGATAGACTGTATGTGTTTAGAGAAAACACTTGTCTCAAAGTTGTTGCTAGTCTGGCTTTATTTTAAAAGAAGAAAGGTATTAATGCTGCAGTAACACTTGGTAAGCTTCTCCTTCTTAAAGACACAAATTAATCCATTCCAGGGGATCTAAAACCACTGGACAGCACTACTTTTTCCCATTGACAGTTTTGTTTTAAAGGAAAAAGAGAACTCAAGAATGGAGAATCACCTCTTTCCTTGAGGGAGGGACTGTAAGCCTTATTGCACAGAAGGACACCTCCTGCCAATTGACTGGGAAAAAGTAATTGGATCCTTTTGGTGGCTGTCTCTCAGATAACTCCTTGATATTTGTTAGGATCTCCCTGCAAGGGTGGTCCATGGTAGAGCGCCTCGGAGCCTGCTGCGGTGCTGTGGCTCAGGCTCACATCAAGGCCAGATTTGAGAACTTTTCTCACCCACTCGGGCTCCTTCTGTTTCTTACTTTGCTAACATAGGAAGCTTCATACCAGAGATGATCAGCCAGCTGCGGCTTCTACAGAAACAAAAGGCTTACGTGCTAAGCCAATGTATGTAAGGTTAGGTCCTCCCTTGAAAATTTTATTGTGGTATTAGGGAAGAAAAAAATACATCAGGTCAGCAGAAGGTAAATTTTGAAGATTGCCTTTGGCAGCAGTAGTTTTGGCATAGAAAATAATATACTAGGGTGTCTGTTCCAACTGCAGGCTTCGGATCTTTTTTCAAAATTGCAGCTTTGTGAAGTCTTGAGGGAGAGTTTTTTCCCCCCTTTTTTTTCTATCTTGCTGGATACTTTAGTTCCAAAATTCCATTAGGATACCTGTTGATACAGAAACCTTGACTGTCAATGTTTCTGTCATACAAAATTAACAGTTGCAGTGTCTTTTCAAGACAGAACATGCTGTACCAATTTGGAAGGTCTTCAGGGCAATATTACCATGGTGCTTAAGTGTGGTATGAAAAGACTTAGGCTTTCATTCACTGTGCTGTCTAATAGGTGTCTGCTACGGGTAAGAGTGAAATGTGAGGTGTGTCAGAAAATGATTCATCAGTCCTACTGATACTTTTTTGTGATGAAAGATATTTTTATTTAATTCATTCATTTTTCTTCTTGGTGACTGTCAGGTTGCACATAAGAGAGGAGTCCAAAGGTGGTCACAGTTTGCAAAAGTCTGATAAGTGCTGTAGCAAGATAACATCTGATGCAGTCACAGTGCTTCAGTTTATCTGTCACAGAATAATCTTCTCATTACTTCAGGGATGCAAAGTCCTTCAGGGAATAACACAAACATTTTGCATGATCCAAAGTGCCGTATTTTTGCTGTTGGGCTGCTGAGATAAATATTGGGGGTGGTGGTGTGTGTGGAAATAAGGTTCAGAAAATTTGTCATGATGACATGACAAATGAATGGTGCTTGTGTTACGTGTTCCAGCTAAAGTTAACTTTGATTTGCACTCTGATAAGCCTTCAGGTTAACCTTTTCACAGAATCACAGAATGGTCAGGGTTGGAAGGCACCTCCAAGGCAGGTTCATCCAGAGCAGACTGCACAGGAACACAATTTTTGGTTTTGAACACAATTCTGGGTTTTGAAAATCTCCAGTGAAGGAGACTCCACAACCTCTCTGGACAGCCTGTTTCAGTGATCTGTCACTCTCAGAATAAAGAAGTTTTTCCTCAAGCACTGATGGAACTTCCTGTGCTCCACTTTGTGCCTGTGCCCCTAGTCCTGTCACTGGACACCACTGAAAAGAGTCTGGCCCCATCCTCTTGAAACCTGCCCTTTAGATATTGATAAGCATTGATAAGATCCCCCCTCAGTCTCCTCAAGGCTAAACAGACCCAGCTCTCTCAGCCTCCCCTCATAAGGGAGATATTCCAGTCCTCTAATCATCTTTGCAGCTCTCCTCTGGACCCTCTCCAGTAATTTCCCGTCTTTCTTGAGCTGAGGAGCCCAGAACTGGACACAGTACTCCAGATACAGCCTCACTAGGGCACAGCAGAGAGGGAGGATGACCTCCCTTGACTTTCTGGCCACACTCTTAATGTACCCCAGGATACCATTGGCCTTCCTAACCATGAGGGGATGTTGGTCAACATTCTGTCCACCAGCACTCCCAGGTCCTTCTCTTCAGAGCTGCTTCCCACCAGATCAACCCCCAGCCTGTACTGATGTATTTCTTGGCAAGTGACCAAATGCTAGTGATACTATCTGTGTGTTTTTGTTCAGGTTTGGAAACTTTCTCCATGGCAGGTGTGCACGACAACATTTGCTGGTGCTGATGGGCAAAATTCCACAATTCCAGTGGCCTGATCACCGTCAGCTCCAGCATGTAGGCAGCAAAGTGGCTGCGCTTGCTGCCTTCCTCATAGTGCATAAAATGTTGGAGCCCTGGGCTGCCGTAGGACCTGAGGTACCATCACACAATGGGTTGTAACCCCTGGCTGCAGCAGAAGATAGCTTAGTCCTACATACAGGTTGATAACGTAGAGGAATGGATAGTAGGAAGCTGTCTTCTGAGTGTTGCTGCAGTGTTTAGTAGCAGACTTTGTCAACCTGAGAGCATAAAAAAGTCTTTTAACTTTCTGCCCTACAAACTCAACCTGGTATCTGAAAATAAAGCTGTGTTCCTGCATGCCTCTTTGTTCTCCTGTGTAATAAAGATTTTTATAGTGGAACTTGGTTAACAGTTGTAATGATGTATGAGCCACAGGCGAAGCTAGTTCATTTCCCAGAGCTGCTGCCTCTACAGTATTAGCCAGGGTAAAGAGTAAAGTGTGCATGTTTGAGAAGGAGAGAGAGAAATAAATGAATCCAATAGCAGGGGAAAGAATACTGCTGCTTTTAGAAAGAATAATTTTTTTAAAATCATACCTTATTTCACATGAGAATCAAATCTGCCTTTTAAATTGCCCTGCCAAATTTTTAAGTAAAAATGTTAGAATAAATATGAATAAGAAAGATTGGTCTTATTTTTAATAAATCAAACACATTATTTTGACATTGCTTAATAGCTTTTTTTTTTTTTTTGGCCTCTTCCGCCCCTCCCTCACCCCCCCGATCAAATAGTCCTTCCTGGTGTTATGGAGTGGAAAGCTGCTTTCTGTTTGTGCCTTTGAACTCCCCTGTATAATTCCAAGAAATACCCATGATGACAATCAACTTCTGCTCCTTGTTAATATTCTAAATAGGTCAGGTGAAATGGGGAGCAAAAGCCTTCTGCCTGTTGTATTCCCTTTATTAATTACCAGGGAAATAAAAACACTGGAGTTGCATCACCTTGTTTACGCAAAGACCTGGGGCTGCCTGCGCACATTCCTGTGGCCACTTACGATGGCCAGTGGGCAGCTCCCTGACCTTACGCCTTGTTCCCAGACACGTGGCACAGCTTTTCTAACAGGGAATACAATCAGAATAACCAAATTCCAGTCCTTGTGCTTGACATAGGTGGACTTGCCTTCCCCTCACCACCCCACCCCCACCCCGATCTCTTCCCTCCCTTCCCTGGCCTGCAGGAGCAGATCCAGTCCTGTCCCTTTGTCATCCATATAGCAGCATCCCGGTAGGTGTGTAGAAGTATGGGATGATAGATGTTTCTGGGCAGAAAGGGAAAAAATAGAGGTGGGAGGTGCTATGGCAGGTGGAAGAGAGGTAGTTCAAGGGAATTAGAGGATGGAACCAGTCCTTTCAGTTTGCCAGGCTGAAACATCCCAGTTTGGCAATATGACATCCTGTAATAGCTCTCATATGTTAAAACCTGGCAGTGATGCAAGCCCAGTCCTGAAGAACAAGTTGTGGCATTTTTATAGCAGAGGCCATGCCTTGAAGTACCGGGAGTTTGTGATTGGTTTTCCAAGGTGTGTGCTCATTTATTTACTTCTCCATGTCCAACAATCTTGGCTCATCCAGGGATCCCAGCATGTGAATGTGGTATTGTGAGTAGTTTCCTGACCTCCAGGAGGGAGAGGCTGCTTTCACAGCCATGAACATGACTTAAGCAGCAAGGTGAGGGTTCCCATGTAATCATGTCCGTTGGTTTTCATATTTCGAGAAAAGTTGCTCATCTCACCATTGCAGTGTATGGATAGAGAAAATCCAAGAAAAATTATGCTTATCTGCTTTGCTTTTGTTACGGTATTTTAGGGAAACAACTGGAAAATACCATACAAGCATTCAGTGTCCTTCTTGAAGAAAAGCACTAAAAAACCATAAGCAAGCCCTTCCTGAAAGCAGGCAGTAAGTGCAGCGAGAAGGACGTTATAATGAGCGGCCCCACTGTGTGGGTACAGCAGCACCACTGGGAACAGCCTGTTCTGGGGAGAACGCAGCGACCTGATGTGTCAGGAGTGTCCTGCCTTCACCTCTCCTTCTCGCAGCTCCCCAGGCCTTGAAAAGCCTTTGCTAACAAACACCCATCTCCAAAACTAACATCTTGACAGAGGAGGGGAAAAAAACCTGAAAAGAATCATGTCGCTACGAGAGCAAGTTGACAGGGGGAAGAAAGGGAAGAGATCAGACCTGGCGTGCAGCCTTCTCAAAACATTGATTTTTTTCCCATTGCTGTCCTGCAAACTTTTTCTTCCTACCTGTCTCCAAAATGTAGCCTTTTTCAAAGTTAACCATTGCCTTTAAAACCTTCTTAAATATTGCAGGAGCAGCTTTGACACTTAGTTTCACATCTTCAGTGCAATTTGAAATCCAGGGTTTATTTAAATTTGAGATTGAAGTTTGGATCTTTGGTACAAGAGACACCTTTTAATGGAGGTAGAAATACCAGAGCGAGACTGAACCTCTCCTGAGAGTCTTCTGTCCAGTACTGAAGGGCAGGGGTACTGCCATGTCTGACAAAAGGGAGATTACCAAAAAAAATAACAGCACTCATGAGGCTAGAGATAACCCCTATCCTATGCCCAAGAGCATTAGGAATGGACTTCATAAACTGTGTTGAAGTTTGAAATGCAGCCCTTGATTAATTCTGTTATTTCCAAATGGCACAGTAAACATGGACAGTGACTCATGGTGTAGAAACTTGTACAGCGTGAGGAAGGTTTAAAGATTAGTCACTTCAAGCTACTTGAGTTTACTTAGTGTAGCTTGGCTCAGTGCGTATGTGTAAAACTGTTTCAGTCTTACAGATAATGCAGCTGGAGGGTGGTTGCTTTACTTTAAAAACAAATGTAGTTTGTTTTTTTTTTTCTTACAGTGCAGGACTTCTGAAGCTAGATAGAGAAGAACTCTACCTAGTTCTTCTAGGTAGAGTCTTCTAGGTCTTCTAAAACATCTCTTTTATTCTTTTTTTCAGACAGCAGTTTCTCTGAGTCTAATGAACAATAGAGTTAAAGAAAAGGGTGACCTGACAAAATAAATTGGAAGCTAATTTTGGAGAGCAAAAGCCTCAGAAAATTGAAATTCTGAACTGCATGCAGCTTCTAACTGTAATCATTCACTGGGTATAATACATTAATGCAAGCTTACTGATTTCATTTCTTCAAGAAAAAAACCCCCAACACCAAAACAAAGCAAAAAGCCCTTCTTGGATATCCTGTTGTGAAAGGTAGCATATTAGCATGATGAGTCCCTTTCTACTCTTTAAGAGTTTCATTTTTTTTAAAAGGAAAAAAGATTGTTTGACATAAGACTGTATTTTTTAGAATTATCGTGCCCTAAGTAGTACTGGTAAATAGAAAAGATGCAAGCAGGCTGTACTGTGTTTGTGTGGCAAGGTTTTGGGGGGGCGGAAGGGGGGCAGGGAGGAAGTTGCTACAGGGGTGGCTTCTGTGAGAAGCTGGTAGAAGTTACGCTGTGTCCAAGACAGACCCACCATTGGCCAAGGCCAAGCCCAGCAGCAGCAGTTGTAATGCCTCTGGGATAATGTGTTCAAGAGTGGGGAGAAAGCAACTGCAGCCAGAGAAGAGAGGAGTGAGAATGCGTGAGAGGAACAGCTCGGCAGACACCAAGGTCAGTGGAGATGGAGGGGGAGGAGGTGCTCCAGGGGTTCCAGAGCAGAGGTTCTCCTGCAGCCCGTGGTGAGAGGGCAGGCTGTGCCCCTGCAACCACGGAAGGTCACAGGGGAGCAAAGACCACCCTGCAGCCTGGTAAGGATCCCACGCCAGAGCAGGTAGGTGTCCAAAGGAGACTGTGACCCCATGGGAAGCCTGTGCTGGAGTAGGCTCCTGGTAAGACTTGTGGCCCTGTGGGAGACTCACGATGGGGCATGCTGCTCCTGAAGGACTGCACCCCATGGAAGGGACCCATGCTGGAGCAGTTCGTGAAGAATTGCAGCCTGTGGACTGGTAGAAGTTGGTAGAGGACTGTCTCTTGTGGGAGGGACCCCATGCTGGAGCAGGGGCAGAGTGTGAGGATCCCTTCCCCAGAGCAGGAAGGAGCAGCAGAGATGTGTGATAGACTGACCACAACCCCCATTCCCTGTCCCCCTGTGCCGCCCTGGGGGAGGAGATAGAAATATCAGGAGCAAAGCTGAGCCTGGGAAGATGGGAGAGGTGGGAGGAAGGTGTTTGGGTTTATTTCTCTTTATCCTACTCTGATTTGATTGGTAATGAATTAATTTTTTCCCCAAGTTTTTGCCCATGACAGTAATTGCTGAATGATCCTTCCCTGTCCTTATCTTGACCCACAAACCTTTCATTATATTTTCTTTCCCCTGCCCAGCTGGGGAGGGGAGTGATAGAGAAGCTTTGATGGGCACTTGCCTCCAGCCATGGCCAACCTACCATAAACATTTAACCTGAGACACTTGAGGTGGATGGTTTGTTTTTCAGTGAGCTGGTTGTCTTTTTTACAGAGAAAGTTTAGCTTCAGGTCAGCTGGAAAAAAACTGACAGCGGTTTTCTTCAGGAATGAAACTAGACAGGCTGTGGTTAAGTGCAAGGGCACAAGTGCATAGACACTTGCTGAGGGAGATGTCTAAGGACAGCAAAACCCCTTTTTGCTGGCCGATGGGGTATATCCCTTCATTGTGGTTGCCCTACAGTACCCTTAGCTCCTTGGACTAATAGCCATCTGATGTAGCTGGCCATTGCTCCAAAGAGTTTGAAATCCTGCCAAGCAGTGCCCAGCAGGTCTGCTCAGCAGTGGCTGCACTTGGTGGTTTCAAAGTGAGGAGGAAGTTGAGGTTGAGAAGGTGACTATGAAATTTGTCATGGCATTCACGAGTGTATCTCTTAGAGTCAGGCTGGTGATAGAGACAGATGTCAGGTATTTCTTCAGTTTCTTTTTAGCTGTTGAATTATTGAATTAGTAGCTGTATCTCCAACACCTTCGGCCATTGTGTTCTCTGTGGAGGGAGGAGTGCTTACTTATTCAGACGTGGCACAGAGCTTAGACGTAACCTGTCTCTTAACCCAGGCTGTGTGGGCACTGGGATTCCTCATGAGTCTTGCAGTTAGACATGAGAGTTGGTCCCAGTGGCATTCAGCTTACAGTCTCCCTTGTCTCGTCACTGCTGTACTGTAATTAGCAGAAAATTGATGGATTTAATTCCTATACACCTACTAACAGGTGGAAACATGCTTTTGGATTTAACAAGAGCTCTGTGCATACTTAAGTGCAAACAGCTGATGTCTCCTGATTTCATTCTTGAATTTCAGGGTGTGTTTCTGGGTTTTTTTTAATTTTCCATTTATCTAGGCACACATTAATCTTTCAATTCAAGAATGTATTTAGTATAAATATAGAAAATATATAGATTTTCCCCACTCAAATTTTAAGCATCTGGATGCCTTACTGCTTTAGTAAGAATAGTCTACCTGATATTAAAGTGCATTACTGGCTACACTGGGAAAGGCTGGTGAAGACACCAGTCAGCTCACATGCAATCCCCTTTTTCTGGAAGATGTGGCTCCCAGGGACTCTCTGTGGCAACGATACATCTGTTAAAAGACTATCACAGTTTTCCTCAGTCTTCTCAAGCCAGTTCAAGCTTTCCAATGCTTATTTACAGGTGATATTTTTCTAGAACTCTGGATTATTGTTGTTAGTGAACTTTCTCTAACCAGGCCAGATTTTCCTTAAAACCCAATGCCTACAGCAGGGCTTGACTTCAGTTGTATCTGGTTTATGTGAACTAGAAGGTGGCATCACACACCTAGTTTTTTGTCAGCTACAGGGTGTGATATGGGAGAGGGACTTGTATCTGTGTGAAGAAAAAAAAAAAGAGGATAAAAAAGGTTAATGGTTTCTGAAAATGCAATGAGACAAAATTGCTGCGATTCACACAGCTCTAAGATAAGCAAGTAATAGCTCATGTTCAACAGCAAAGCATGTTCATATAGCATGAATAGGATGGATGTGTTGTATGATAAATCTAGACACAGCAAATAAATTTCAGCCTGAAAAATAAGATACCACATGAGACTGCATGTGCAAAAAGAATGCTAATGTTTAGGGAACCGAAGTCATTGGCAGAAATGAGAGCGCAGAAATGAAGAATAGAGATTTTGTTTTGTTACGAGGATTGATTGGCTGACTATTTTTTTTGTCTTTAAACCATAATAGCCTTCCCTTATTGTCACAATGATAATATATATAAAGCACTTCCTGTAATATTTCTCTTCAAAATGACTATTCATCAGTCCCAGAGTCAGATGCTCATATTTCAAGTCACAATTTAGTTTAGCAAGTTTATACTTCAGAGCAATCAGTCATTTTAGCATTTGTGTTTTTAATACAAATCTCAACTACAGAAGCACACAATGCTCTTAAACATGGATAGATTGGCTAATCCAGATAGTACTTTGTAATCTTCCAGCAAAGAAAGAGATTATTGCTTTTCAGAGAGGAGATAAAAAGAATACTCTTCCCAGTCTAGCAGTGTAGATCATGAAAAGATTGAGGGCAGAGACTCTTCGTCTTCTACTGGGCCCAGTGCAGGTGCGAGAGTGTCCAGGGATGGGTGAGCGGTGTAGGGGGCTGGGGGAGAGAATGGATGTAAAGGTGGTATAGATATGGGGTCGAATCCCAGGTCCTGACACCAGCTGGGAAAGTGGTGACAGTTAACACCAAACAGGCTCTGGTGGGCTTGATCTGCTGCAGCCCTGAATAGCCTCCATTTGCCACTTTATGCTGCTCCCTTCACAACGTACAAACACGCCACAGTTTCTATGGCAAGCTTCTGATGCAAAAGCAGGAATTATCTTTAGCGATACACTTGACTTGCTGGTTTGGCCAAGTTTTCATGCTGCCATAAATCACCTTCCTCAGTGTCCCCAGTGTGACGTTGCAGTGAGAGGTTTTACAAACGGCATTAGAAAGTCATTAATCCCCGTTCCATTTTTCTTTCTCACACCGCCTCTCTTATCTTGGCTGCATGGTTAAACCTTTCTTACGACTACAGGAGGATTGGTTTTTTTTTTTTTGGAGGCAGTAGCAGGTAGGTCTGTGTTCTGCGCTGAGGTGACCTCCCTCATGGCACCACGGGACACACCTCTGGACTAATCGTAACACATGGGCCTGCCCCTTTCCTCCTCCTTGCAGGTGAAGTTGGATACAGTTGAAGCTGCAGAGTCATTTGGCTTGGAGTGGGGTGTTTCTCCTTTGTGACCAGTGACAGTGCTGTCAGCCAAAAAAACCCAGAGTTTTTTTGCTGGATTCCTATACTGGGCAGTGGTGAGGCCACACCTGGAGTGTTGTCTCCAGCTCTGGGTTTCTCAGTACAAGACATGGACATACTGGAGAGAGTCCAGCCAAGAGCCATGAGGACATCTAGGGGATTGGAGTGTCACAGATTCACAGAGTGGAAGGGGTTGGAAGGCACCTCTAGAGATCATCTAGTCCAACCCCCATGACAGAGCAGGATCACCTGGAGTAGAGTCCCTCACATGAGGAAAGTCTGAGAGAGCTGGGACTGCTCAGCCTGGAGAAGGTTGGGGGGGCCGGGGGAGTGGAGGGGGGATCTCAGCAATGCACACGAGTACCTGAAGGGAGAGTGCAAAAAGGACAGGACAGGCTCATTTTAGAGGTGCCCAGTGACAAGACCAGAAGCAGTGGGCACAGACTGAAACACAGGAGGCTCCCTCTAAACATTAAGGAAAGATGCCTTTTTACTGTGAGGGTGACCAAGCGCTGGCACAGGTTGCCCAGCGAGGTTGTGGAGTCTCCATCCTTGGAGACACTCAGAAGGTGTCAGGCATGGTCCTGGGCAGCTGGCTCTAGGTGGCCCTGCTTGCACAGGGGGTTGGACCCGATGATCTCCAGAGGTCTCTTCCAGCCTAGAACATTCTGTGAAGCACTCCAGAGCAATAAGGCTTGGACTGCTCCAGCCCAGGGACTGCTCACGAGCAATGCAGAATGCGAGAGTCCCATTCCTGCCTGAGTATTCAGGGGCAGTGTGCTGGTCTGTTGTACAGATCGACAAATTTACCCCTTTTTGGTTTATTCTGCAAGCAGAAATGTGTCATTGTGGAGGCTTTTTCAGTCTAAGTCTAACTTTGCAGGCCTCTACACCTATACACACTCCTAAAGATTCCTCTAACTCATCTTTTAATTGGGTTTTATTTCTGTATCTTACGAGGAACAGATGAAGAATCTATATTAAAGCCGTCTTCTGAATTTATTAGAAAGTAGGCCATAAATGCTAATTCCAAGTAGCACAGAAAAAAGCATACAGTAACTCTGTGCTTAAAAAGCCAGTGTGAATTGTAACATTACTAATTTGTAGAAACAAATTGCTGAAATAACCTGACTGACAATCTGTGCCCATAATAAAACGTAATAACTGTGGGCAAACACGGCGTTTAGTTGCTAGTGTGTTTTCTTTTTCGTGTGGTGGTTGTAAGCCATTCTTGCCAGATGGGCTGATAATGTAATTAGGAATTGTTGTGTTAAATGAGGCAGTATTTAAATTGGCAACTGATTTTTCCTATCTATTAACCAGCTTGAAAAAGAAGAGCTGTTACCCAGATGATTTCTAGCTGCTAATCCTTAGGAAGAAATGTAGCACTTCTTTGCACCTTTTTTTAAGCACTGTCTAGCAAGTGATTTTCTGTAGGGTTTATTATGTGTGGGACAGAATAAGAGAGGGAGTGAAGAGATGTTACCAGTTCAGGGGCTGTTAGGTGGGGTGGACTTCTACCTACTATGCCAGTACATCATGATGTGTGGTAACGGGGTGCTTCCTATTTATAGTCTCTACTTATGTGGACTAAACAAGTTTTACTTTGTGATAGTTCACTCTGTGGCATACTCCATCAAGCAGAGTAGGACTATAAGCCCTATTTTAAGTGTGTGAGTGGGAGAAATCATGAAAGCACAGCAGGACAAGATTTTGAACGGCATATGAATGTTACTAGTTACTCTATTGGGGAAGGGAGAAAAGGGAAAAGAAACAGGCACCCTTGGGTCAAGTTAAATCCCAGAGCAGGCATGATCACTTGTAGTTTTCATCATGAACTCTTACGGAACCAGCTTCTTTGGTCTGCTGGCTTGTGCAGTGGAAGCTATCAATTGCCTGTCGTTAAGACTTCGACTAAACCCCAGAGTAAGTGTAAGGCTGAATGAGATTATTTATTATATTTATGGCTCTATCTGTGCAAATCTCGTTCCTTTTTCCCCCCCTCTATGCTTCAGCTGAAGCAGGGATGAAGAGTTGAATGCATTTTTGTAGCCTGGTTTCTTCTGTCCAGTGCTTGACCTAAAAGGATCAGACCCATCAACTTGGGAAAAACTACAGTGTATTTTTCCATGGGCCAGTCTTTTAATGGGGTTGAAGATTATCACTAGCTCAGTGTGGGTTACCCAGGGAATCACATCAAAAGCAGCAGCACAACAGGGTTGCATGCAAGCCCTAGGATTCCCACCTGGAAAAGGCTGTGTATGCTAAACCATGCAGAGAGCTGCTTCAAAGAAATGCATTATGCACTTGTAGCCTGGTGGGATTTGTTTTGTATATTTTTCTGAAAGTTAACAAAAGCTCCCAACCTCAAACTAAAACAGGAAAGAGAAACTTAAAACTGAGTAAGGGATCAGAATGGAGGCAGCCTCTGTCACTGTTAGGGAATGCTAGCAACCTCTGTTCAACAAAAATGGAATGATTGCCACATTTCATCACTTTTCCCTGAAAATGTGAAGGAAGCCACCTTCTGAATGCGTGATGGGATAACTGCAAATTGCTGTTCACCAGGCAGTTAAATGAGGCAAAGATAATACCTAGTGTTGATGACGCCGCATTGACGCCACTTGCTGTAACAGGCAGGGCAGGTGCCTGAACTGCAGACCAAGCTTTGCTGAATGAAAAAAAGGATGACAGATCAATAGGCAATTTCCACCCACCCCCCCACCATCAAAATACAACAATATTCAGCAATGGAAAGCTTGAAAATATTAAAGACATAGTGGTATGTTCAATTATAGAAGCAGGATAGCATACAGTAAGTGCTGTTTGATGCTGGCACTAAATTGAGCACTGGAAAGTTTGAGGGATCCTTGAAGTATTGAGAATGTATTTGAGTTCCAGTTGAAATAAATCATTACAGCTCATGTGTTTTCAGTATTTCTACTGCTTTAGCATAGAAAAATATAAAATGCATGGCCTAAGGAGACTTCTGCTTTCAGTATTCATGACTTCCAGTAAACAGGTTTGGATTTGTTTCTTTTCATAAGCACAACTTAAATGGCATATAGATAGAGTGTCAAGATTTCCCCTGAAACTTGTTATGGCAGAGGTGGATGTTACTATCTTGCTTACTATATAGCTATGGATCTTTATGAACTTATTACAGAAATAGCATTGTTACTAATATAGGAAATGCATCCAGCAATATAATCTCTAGGTACGATACTCGGTGCAGATTTCACATCCCACAGCTGTGGTAAAGGTGACCTTCAGGGGAAAGAAACCAGACTTTTGCATTTGTTGTCTGCTTTCTGTTATATAGGTCTGAAACTGAACTTGGAAACCACAATTAAAAAAAAAAAACAAAAACAACAAACCGAAAACCACAAAGCTTTCCTTCTGTGCCTTCAAAAGTAAAAGAAAGTAGTTTTTCATGGTTTTTAATGCTGGACATGTGATCAGTCAGCAGTCTTTGGCCAGTTTTTTCTTCATAGCCTCATTCAGCATGCCTCTCTGACCTTGGCTTTTGCAAAATATGACTTCATCTGACAATGTCTGACAAAACAGGGTGATCACTAAATAATCAGCTCTCGGTGACAGGAGGTGATTCACTCGAGACGGCTGCAAAAACTCCAAGGAACCTGCCCCGCCTGCCCGCACATGCTCTGATTCATCATCCTGGGCCTTCACAGGGGGGCAGCTGGAGAGGATGGTACCACCACAGTTGGCTCTGCCTTGCCATCAGGGCCTTCTGTCCCTGCGGCAGAAAGGTAAAGGCACAGAGGGGTGTGATCACTCTACAGCTGTCCCAGAGCACAGCTCATGGAATCAAGTTGAGGTGCTGTTGCTTTTGGGCTTGGTTAGTAAGCTGAGCAGGGAAATGCATCGTCTGGGAACTGAGCATACAGTGTGTTTGGCTTTGTCTTTTGGGAGAGTGCAGGGCTGACCTCTGAAGATGAGGCAGGATGAGCAGCCCTGGACCACAGCTTCTTCGGTTGCCCCCCTGTGACTCACCAGAGCTTGCCTGAAGCTCCCCCAGCAGCACCATTAGACCAGCAGCAGGTAGCGCAGAATAAAGTGGGCACCAGTGGTGACAACATGAAAGTGGTTCTTAATGAGACGTGAAGGCACTAAAGAAAATTCAGACCCAAAGGGTAGCCAGGAGAGAAAGAGAACTCAGTAAGTTATACACACCCTGAAATGAGCTGCTAATCACTGGCGCTATTGTGAGGACTACAATAAATCAGTGTCTGCCCTGGCCGCCTGCATCTCATTATGCACAAACATGCGGATAGAGAATGTCAGCATCAATAGCGATCTGTCATGTGAATGTTGCTGTGTCCGAGTGGGCTGGCGCTTGCATGGTTAGCAGGCTTTGTATTTTCTTGGTTTTCCTTTTTTTTTTTTTGGAGTGGAGGCGGGGGAGATATCTATTTTCTTATGGAAATGTTGATTTGCTCTGTACCGTGGGTAGTAAATTTGCCCTTTTCTTCAGTGGTTCTGTTATCATTCTGTGATGATAACATTGTATTTAAGGTGTGGGGGTAAAATATCTTTCATATGTGTCATATGAAGTGATTGGGTTTTTGTTTGGTGGTTTCTTTGGGGTTTTTTTTCCCCAAGTCCTCCTCCGTGTATGGTGTCATGCATATTACTGAAGCTAGGGCAACACCTACATGTATTCATGCAGCTGATGTATAGTGCCCATTACTCAAGCATCACAGACTGCCTTGGAAAAGCTAATTAATTTAAGCCCTGCAGCACCCCTTTGAGGCAACTTTTGTTTGTCCTGATAGATGCACACATCGTAGCTGCTCTTTGTTATTTATTTTTAATATGATTTCTATCCCAGAGAGGGAGAAAAAAATGAATAGTTCTTATTTTGTTAGGTAGCTGACAAAATGTTAGGCTTCTGATATCGTGGAAATAAAGTACCTAGCAAACTTTGGATTTTATTGCAAGCCATGCCTCAGAGGTTCTTACTTTCTTTTAAAGCCTCAGCTCCTGGAGCCAGATGAACTTGTGGATGTCCTTCTGTATTTTAAAGTCTGCGTCTAGCTCGTGTGGTTGCAAAATAAATTTTAATCTGTTGTCTCCACTTAACCTAAAATCTGGGATGCAGTGAGCCGCTTGACTAAGGTTGTGGGTTGTGTCTTTTTAGTCTTAAAATTTTTGTGTGATTAGGACTGGGAATACCAATGACTGCTTGCAGTTCAGATGAGAGTCCTACAGATTACATGTTGGTTTTGTGTTCATGTTTTAATTTCAGAGCTCCTCAGTCCTATACTATATTAAATAGGTAAAATGAGGGTGACCGTTTCCTTCCTCTCCCTCCAGGAGCAAACCAAAGAAGTTTTTTAACACTGACTCACACTTCTTTTTGTCTATGCTCGATCTTAAACAAGGATTCAGTATATCTTCTCCAAATGTTTTATCCTCCTTTGTCTTAACTCTCCTTTCTGAGCTCGGCCCTGTTTTTCCACTTCCTTTGTCAACACTAAACTACTTTCTGTTATTGTTCTCTCTTACCCTTCCCACATCCACTTTCAGTGTTAGATCCCTAGCTGTGTCACATCTTAAGGAGTGATGAGGACTACCAAAATGGCTGATTTGAGCTGGCTTTAAATTATGGGCAGCCCAGTCCTCAGGTCTCACTCTCTCCTCCAGGAAAATTCTTATTCTTTACTGCTTTTCTGGGGAGCGAGTGTCCCCTTCTGCCTAGGGCATAACTTTGCAACCATTTTGATCAGAGGGCTGGAACACCTCTGCTATGGGGACAGGCTGAGAGAGTTGGGCTTGTTCAGCCTGGAGAAGAGAAGGCTCCGGGGAGACCTTATAGCACCTTCCAGTACCTGAAGGGGCTACAAGGAAGCTGGGGGGGACTTTTCACAAGGGCCTGTAGTGACAGGACAAGGGGTAACGGGTTTAAATTGAAAGTGGGGGGTTTAGATTAGATATCAGGAAGAAGTTCTTCCCAGAGAGGGTGGTGAGGCACTGGAACAGGTTGCCCAGGGAAGCTGTGGATACCCCATCCCTGGAAGTGTTCAAGGTCAGGCTGGATGAGGCTTTGAGCAACCTGGTCTAGTGCAAGGTATCCCTGGCCATGGCCGGGGGGTTGGAACTCGATGGTCTTTAAGGTCCCTTCCAACTCAACCCATTCTATGATTCTATGATTTTAAGCCACTCTGAGAGCACATTGTCACCAAAGGAGATGACAATCGCCCTTTTCGAGTATCTGCTCCTACCATGTCTTTTCAAGTAGCTGATATGGCAGTCTGCTAGTTTTTCTTTGGTAACTGTAGATGAGGAACTTGATCTGATTTGCATCACAGGCCCATGGGTACAAGTGCTTATCCCAAGAAGCCCTGGGAAACATCCATCCAAGAGCAGGGGAAAAAACATGACCAGGGCTTTTGGTAGCAGTACAGTCTCTGACTGACTTAAATTATCATTTATTGACTCTACATTTAAATGTAACTTCAAGGTCTCTCTGAAAGAGGCGATCCTGCATCTGTCTGCTCATGTGTCGTGGTTTAACTCCGGC
>NW_010241946.1:0-4428 GCF_000690775.1 Eurypyga helias | reverse complement strand
GAGCGTTGGCAGCAGAGCCCGAGCAACCCCACGAGCGATAGCCCGGCCGGGAAAGCCATGGATCCCCCAGCTCCCTAACCAACGAGCCAGCACGGGAGGGAGCAGAGCAGCTGAGAAAGGAGTTAAGGAGCGAACAGAAGAGTTAAGGAAAGAGTAAAAAGAGAACCAATGCCCCCCAGCCCACTCCCCACGTATGCCCCCAGCATGCCGTGCTAGGGAATGAAATCCCCTTCGCTCAGTTGGGGCCGGCTGTTGGAGCTGGGTGTCCCCCCACTGCCTGGAGAGAGAAGATTGGAAACACAGGGGCAGGATCAGGAGCTGAGGAAGTCCTTGAATTTGGTGTGGGCACTGCCCAGCACCAGCTAAAGACACCGTGTCAGTGCTGTTCTGAGGGTAAATCCTGGAACAGCTTCATAGCAGCCCCTGCAAAGGGACTCAACTCTTTCCTGACCAAACCCAGCACATGCCTTCTACTGTACACTCTTTTAAAGCAGAAATAGATGTAATTCAGAAGGCACATAAAACCTTCTTGATTAAAATAAACTGGTAACAGAATGAAGTAAATATTTTAATGCTTAAATATTAATTAGCAGGAACACTGGACAATGGTGTTTTTTTTGATATGAGAAAGAAGTGTATATTTATAAGGTAAAGCAACAAGAACAAAACCTTTTTAAAATGGGTGTGCGCCAGTGTTTTATCTCATGACTGGGATGTATATGGGCCAAAATTATTTCAGTTTGATTTTGATAAAGTTAAAAAGTCTTTTAATTTCAAAGTTTCCTATATCAAAACAATCTTTTATTTAAATCTTTCCAGTGTGATGTTTACCACAGACAGTCTAAGATGAACTCTACTTGTCCTCATGCCCCAGTTTCCCCCCCTCTGCAACATGTTCTAAACTTAGTTACATGGCACAGACTTACTGGTTAGCAAGTCAACCAGGAGCAAACCCAGAACTCCTCCTGGAAGGCTGGAAGCCAGGGAACCTGTAACACATGTGAAGTGTCATGCTCAGTAACTACAGTGCGCAGGACAGCCTGCTGGTAAAGTACAGCACAGAGAAGAAGCAAGGGTTAAACCAATTAAGAGAGCCTTTGGAATCTGCATAGAGCCAACTGGAGGGACTATCTCCATGGAACGTATTTTAGCTGATGCAAAGAAAAGAACAAGTTCACATATTACCTAAAATAACTCTGCAATGCAGAACAACCACAGCGAAAGGATCATTTGAGATTGCCTTGGTTTTGACTCTCGGCAAGTTTGTCAACCTACTCCTTTCCTGCAGCCTAAGCTGAACACACGCAGCAGGTGGTGTATTCCAAAACCAGTATTTCATAGAAAGTGTTGAATGGACTGACTGGTGACTTAAGAATGTATTTTCCTTTTTCTAGGACATCTTTCCTTTTTCTATCCATGGAGGTCTTCCTCCTGCTCGTGCCCAGCTAACAATCGTGAATGGTTACTATAGTATTTGGGACCATCTATGTGAAGACATGCCACGTGCAAAAACCTTCTCTTTATCTGGGACCTTTCTGCTGCCATTTCTCAGTGAAAGGAGATGGTCCAAATCGGTAGGGTATTGCCTGAGGTCCTTCGTAACAAGGGAATATTCAATATGCAATGCAAACTGCATGGGAAGAAAAATTTAAAAAATCAGCGCTCTCCGTAAAAATCCTGCAGTCTGGTCAGGAATTTTATGAAAACTCTTTGGAAAGTGCCTGTCTCCAGATGGTTATTAGAAGTTAATTTTACTTAAGAATGACTTACTAACGTGGGTAGATTAAAACTAGACAACTAGAAAACAACCATTTCAGATCATCTTAAAATGTCAGACTATAATGTACTGAGGTTAAGGACCAGCTCTCTGAAAAGTTCAGTCATTTGTGGAAAAACAGCTTTTGTGAGAGGGCGTAAGAATGGGCAGTTAGGGACAGTAACTGATGATTACTTGACTTGAAACTGCCTCTTTCCATAGTCTTGAAAGGGTTAAAGGGCATGGTGAGCAGATGTTCTCTAAACCTGCTGCTTTGCCATGTCCAAGCACATTATTACACAGGCTTTTTTGACTTCAGCCACTATCAGCCAACATTTTGACATTTTCCTTTGGACAAATCCCACTCTATTCCAGGCTCATTAGATGGTGCCATTTTAACAATGATTCACAATGCAGAGAAGTCTTCGTGCAATGTGGTGATACTGATCATTATATCTGAAATTTCCTATTTTTGTATATTCGTAATTAACCTGATTTACTTATGCAATGTTGCAATATTACAGAGTAGATCTTGGATCCGTTATGCAGACTAAAAACCAGTGGAAGCCTATGAGCTCAGGGTTCTTTAAATTTCTCTTATTCTAAGAAGATTATTTTTTTCTAAGTAATTTTTTTAATTCTAAGAAGAGGAACAAAGTCGTGACAAGAGCATGGCCACCAAATGGCTAAGACTGATAATAAAAGAATATTGCATCAACCTTCAAGTAATCCAGACTGTGCATTGCATTGCAGAGGGCTAATGCAGTGAGTGGTGTAATATCTTTCTTAGCACACCCGGTAAATCCTCTTCTGACAATACTGAAACTGCAGTGAAGAGCTCTAAAGTTTTGCCTTGAACAGAGCTTACCCTACTTACCTCTTCACTTGCTTTTAAGAAGAAAAGCATAATGGACTTGCTTAGTGGTCATCATGATATATCCTGGCTGCAGAAGGGCTGTATGCTCTGTTCTCTACAGTCATACAGTCATCTTATTTAATCTGTAAATTACAGTTGATTTGTGCATGACAAAAATACAGAATGCCTCCTTAAGGGTTGAATGTAATGTCCATCTCACTCTCTCTATGTGTTCTTGTGTGCTCTCCAGGAAAAAAGGCAGCCACTGCTGCTGGGACAATCCATGAAGTCCATTCCCAGCTGTCCTCCTTCTCTAGAGGACATGCCAAACAGATGGCATTGGAAAGGGCAGCAGACTGCTTCAGGCTGCTATAGACAAGATTTTTTCCCAAGTCCAGTAAGATTGCTTTGGGCATACTGGTAAAAGGCAACATGCCCATCAACAAAACCCAGCAGCCTTGCCCTCCTACCAACTTGTGCTCAACTGCTGCTCTCTGCTCACAGCTCTTCCCAGCCCTTTGTACGCTGTCTCCCAATCACTAGTACTTTGCCCACCCTTTCTCTATGGAAGAGAATCAGGGAACAAAACCTGTCACCATCCAAACATAGAAAAACACATTCAAAAGCATGAACAGGAAACTGAATCGAAGCAATTGCTAAACATTGGACTGTCCTATAATTTAGAGATGCCACCTGGCATCTAACCAGCCTGGCTGGTCTTACGTGTCCCAGAGCTCTTCAGGCATGCACACACTGAATTTGTAGGTGTTGTAGACCTGTGCCAGTGTGGCTGGTTGTGTTTTCTGGGGTTTTTTTGGTTAGTTTTGTGTTTTGGTTTGGTTTGGGTTTTTTTCTTTTTTCTTTTTTCCTCCCTTGAAGAATGCCTAACCTACTACTACCACACACCCCTTTATCCCTGCCCATGGCAGGGGGGTTGGAACTAGATGATCTTTAAGGTCCCTTCCAACCCAAACCATTCTATGATTCTATGATCTGACTTGCAGCAACACAATCTGGGGCACTCACTGTGATGCTGGGATTCAGGAAAGCTCTGTTGCAGACTGATGACAGATGGATATTGGATCCATAAAATACTGAGGCTTGTGACTGCAGTGGTAGAAGCCTAGACTCCATAGTAATAACCCAACCTGTCTTCCTCAGAGCCTGGCCCAGAAAACACACGTGTGAGGCCTCTGCCATGTTCTGCAGTGGCCAGGGACACTGGGAACCACCTTCTGCTTAGGATTGCCAGAGAATTTGCAAAGGCTTGGCATCTTCAGAATGTGGGAAGATTATCTCCTGATTTTGTAAGTCACGCAAAATCCTCCCCTCAAGTGAAAATGTCTGTGAGTGTCTATTACTTTCAACAGGGCAAAACTTAAGTCTGAAAACAGTTAAAATTTCCATTGCTCTACAACTGAGGTGGCTTTTTCCAATATCCCCATCTCACCAAGTCCTTCAGGGAACTGAGATCAAATCCAGGCTACGAGTGGCTGTTCATGAGACAGCGGATTTATTTATAATACAATATTGAAACTAGGAAGCGTAGGTAGCACCGAAGAAAACTCAAAGTCTCGACTTCCCGTTTTAAGCTGGACGTTGAACATTAAAGTAGACTCACACTGTGGCTTTTGGAATATTTCTCCACCAAAAAAAAAAAAAAGATACTGTGTCTTCAATATGAAGGGTTTCAGATCGCCTTTCTGTTCCGGAGTGCCATAATTCTAATCCCTAAGATCTGAGGAACGATGCCCGACCTCCGCGTTTCACCACACGCTCTGTGCGCACAACGCGGCCCCCTCCCCGCCACCCCGCC
>NW_010241945.1:20144-21279 GCF_000690775.1 Eurypyga helias | reverse complement strand
CGGGGATTACCGGCCGGCCCGGGGTAACGCGGTGGTCGAGGGCCGCCTCGCACCCTGCCATCGCTGTCCCGAGGGAGGGAACCGCTCCTGAAACAGATGGAGAATCATAGAATCAGAGGACGGTTCGGGTTGGAAGGGCCCTTAAAGACCATCCAGTTCCAATCCCCCTGCCATGGGCAGGGACACCTTCCACTAGACCAGGTTGCTCAAAGCCTCATCCAGCCTGGCCTTGGACACTTCCAGGGATGGGGCATCCACGCTTCTAAGGGCAACCTGTTCCAGAAACGCTGCTGATTTCTGTATGGAGTGAAAGGGCTGCTGGAGTGTAGGTTTGTTTAAAGCTTTTATAAATAGTGTTACACTGTACAAACGTCGTTTAAAAATCTAAAATGACTATAACTTACTTAAAAGAAGTTGTAGCACTAGGCACTTAACGCGGGGAAGCTGAGTTGAAGTCAGATAGCGTGTGTTTATTTGGTACATTGTGGCTTGACATTGTGATTGATGCCCCATTGTCACAGTGTTTGTAACTCTTCCAGGCAATAAAGGAAATTGGAGTTTAATTTTTCTTTCAGCGCCTAGCATTTGCTAGTTCACAGATTCCCAGAGTGCTAGGGGTTGGAAGGGACCTCTAGAGATCATCTAGTCCAACCCCATTGTTAGTTGTATAGTGCTGATTTTCTTTCTCGGACCCTTTAGGGATATTGTCACAGGAATGTCACTTTGAGAAGTTCCGCAGGTTTGGAAGTTCCTATATTGCAGCATCATATGTGAAGTTTTTAGAATCTGCTGGTGCCCGAGTTGTGCCAATAAGGTATGTTTTTATATCCTTATAGGTAATAATTATTTAACATGAGGGTACCATCTTAGAGACACAGAAAGCAGTTGTGCTGCTTTTCTGAGTGTTGAGAGCTGCTCAAAGTCTATTTGAAGATGCCACAGTTTGCAGGGAGTTTTAGAAATCTGAATAAAAGCAGACTAGAACATGTAGTTTTTAATATTTCTTCCTATGATGATAACCTTTCTTTGGAAAATATTAATTTTTTAACCTGGAAAATAACTCTCCATAGTTTGCATCTGTGGTTTTTTAAGTTAGTTATATTCAGTCTAGTGTGTAGTGCCCCTCCCCCGCCCC
>NW_010241945.1:0-20122 GCF_000690775.1 Eurypyga helias | reverse complement strand
CCCCCGAGATTTCTAGATACATATATATATATATATACACACTATGTTTTGTCATATTCTGTAGTCCTAGAATTCAGGTAATGGAGGAAGGATATCAGTACTTCCTGAAGAAGCCCAAAGTCTAGTTCTGCTCAAACTACGGGTCGCTAACTCCATGTTGTTGTATTGTGGTTGTTTTGGTAGAAGCAGCAGAATAAGTAATAAAACTATCAATGCTTAATAGACAACAGTTAGCTATAAGATAGTAAATAACACTGAAATCAGATGTTAAAGTGATTGGGGGTAAGTGAAAACGATACTGATGCAGCTGCAGAAAATCACAATCAGATGTCCAATAAGAGCACCAGTTAAGTGCCTGAATTAGAATCCAGTGCTCCTCACGTAACTGCTGGAGCTTTCAGAATGTTTGCTGAGCAGAAGCTTCATCCATGAATGGAGGCTTCTAATTCTGGCAGCTAAGTCAGATGCAGCAAAGCTGGACACTTTGAATGTTCCCGGTGCATCAGTTCTGTGGGAGTGTAGCTGTCCTACTGGTTTGCTGATGCTGAGATCTCTCATCTTTCCACCTCTCAACTGTATCTTTTCTGAAGAATGGGTGTGACCCACTGGTTGCAGCTCTGCCCTTCTTGGAGTCAATTGGAAACCGGAGTTGCCGGTCTGCAGGAAATAATAACCATGCCATTCATGTAAATGTTAAATTTAACGAGTGTCTGCAAAGGGGTCTCAAGTACCTAATGTGGAACTGTACCTGACAGGGCCCTGTTTTCAGTCTTGTGGATTGAGCTGTTTCAAGTGAAATGTTTCATTTGATTTGGGTCTGTTTTGTTCTGTTTAAATACGTATTTTCTGCCTCACGTTTCTGTTCTGTAATAATGATGGATTTCTGGTTAAAAAATGTGTATTTCATATGTATTCTGTAACTATTTTCTTGGTGTTTCAGATTAAATCTTTCAGATGAAGAATATGATAAAATATTCCACTCTATTAATGGGTAAGTTTTGAGCACTGATTTTCTGTTGAAAAAACATGATAGTTCTGGTTTTGAGGTCAGCTGTATTCCCAGGAACACTGTCGACTCTTGAGAGGCTGTGCTGAGCACTGCAGACATGTGAGCAGTTGGACTTTGATGATCTTAATGGTCCTTACCAACCAGAAAGATTCTATGATGTGTTCTGAGACAGAGCACTGTTTCATCCGATGTCAGTCTGCTGCCTTTCCTTCCTTTAGGAGCACATGTCGGATAATCTGCAACAATGCCAAGGCTCATTTTGGCATTCTCCTGTGCTTGCTTGCAGGCAGATGGAAGTGGCGTTATAGCCGTTAACAATTTTGCAAGTGAAATAGCCCAGTTCCTATTTGTCGGGTTTTTTCTTCCTCATTTGAGTGATCGTGTTAATTTTAATTTTTAATAGCACTTACTGTGTGTTTCATCCCTGGTTTTTTACCCTTTCTTCCCTCTTCCTGTCCTCTCCACATCTCCTCTATTGTAAAAGTTTCTAATTTCCAGTCTTTTCTACCTTTTTCTCTATGGGCACTTGCTTTCTTGCTACCTGAATGGCCTGTCTTGCCTGTCGTGATTCTGTGGCTTAGGTCTTTGTTAGACAAGCAACTCTAACTTTTCAGCTGACCCATGGCAACTCTCCACCCCGTGTTCTTCCTACATTTTAAATGTGGGATAATGCAATCTAATTTAACACATTTTAACTGTGTACTAATCAAACTCAGAAACTTTTATGTTTGCCTTGTGCTAAAAGTGAGCTTCAGAAGTCTTAAATCAGCTGATGCTACACTTCACAGTCTTGGTTATATGAGAGCCCGTTGCATGTGATTGGGCTACTTGTAGTCATAAGATGAGCATCTTAAACCATGAATATTTTTGTTAAGCTTATACATATACTAGAATGTTAATCAACGTGTTTGGACCTTGCGGGTTTAGACCTGTGGCTGTCTGGGGAGAGCAGTGTCCTTTTATGCTCCACAGTGTGCCCTGTAGGGGCAGATGTGGGTCTTTACAGTCTTGTAAAGAAGTGGGCCTTTACAGTCTTGTAGTATAAGCAAGTATAAGACAGTGACACTTTATCCCCTGTGGCTCCTCATATTGGAGACAAAATGAATCACTTCATCCCTTTCTTATGCCTGCCAGTTTGTCCTTGGTTGTCAGAAGGACTTTCACCAGTGAGGTCTTCTCTTCTTTCTACCTCACCACCTACTTTGATGCAGAAGAGGGTGTTAAGCAAGTAGATCCAGTTCCCTTTGTCCTCTGTCACTGCAGTGACTGGCAGTTGGGTTTGTGCTATGTAGGTGGGTAAGGGTGCTCTAGATTTCCTCTTGTTGCCCTCCACTGTCAGTGAATGGCTTCCACAGTACAGCGGTGTGTAAATAACAAGTAAGATACTTGGAGGGAAGGACATTCCATTTTGTGGAAACTTAGAATAAGAAAGAGATACATTGATCTTTCATGTTACAAGACCTTAGCTCCAGGTTCCCTGCAGGTGGAAATTTTTTAATATTAAACACCACCTTAAAATCATGAAATCAGTATAGTAGAGACAGAATGTTATGAATATGGCAATGTATTCCTGAGATAGCCTTTGAAATTCATAGTGAATGTCATCAGCTCTAGCCATTTGGAGGTACTGGAATACAGGTAGTTACATTTCAGTCTGCTTATGACAATGGCAGGCCATTATCATTGCTGCTTAATAGGTTGCTTCCTTTTTGCATTAGCAGAATTGTTTTTCCTAATTAGTATTGACCAGTTTTTGGTTTGAACAAAAGGAACAGGTGAATTGAATTTTCCACCACTTCCAGGTAAGGATTGCCTTATTTGTCCAGCTAGATCTCTGTATAAGTCTGTAATCTGGCCTGCTTTGACAATACCTTCAGCTGTATTAATTTTCTTTATTGGCCCTGGAGAACAATCTGATTTATATTTTTGTGAATACTGCTCTGCTTTTCCACCAAATACTTGGTGGCTTTTGCATGATCCTGTGCATCATTCACCTTAGAATAAACCTGGTCTCTAGGGTTTAAACGTTCACTCTTGCTCTGCAAATGCTTGGTGTCGTTTAAGCTCTAACTTCGTTCCAGCTGCTTGTTAGTATCTCAGTGATAGAAGTTGCCGTTTCCAGAGCACAGGGATGTAGAGGAAATCCTTCAGCCACTTTGGTAAAAAGTCATCAACTGAGGGATGTGGCTTGAGGAAACCTAATGGAAGTTCTGCTGCAGGGGGTTAGGGAGTGCTCATGCATTTGATTCTGTCAGTTCCGGGGGTACTGTTCCAGTTACAGCCAGAAGAGACTTCCTTTATTTCACATTACTCTTTCTGATGGTACTTGACTGCTTTCCGTGTCATTGTATGTACTTGTGAAACCTCTGCTAGACTGTACTGAGTCTTTTGTGGTGTTTGAGTTTGAGGAGCCACACAGAGAATTGCCGTTGCTGATTAGTTGAAGAAGGTCACTCTGCCAGGGCCACAATTCTTTACTGAAATGGAGCAGGATGGATTAAGACTGGGGCCAGGATTTTAATGCTTTAGGGAGAGCCAGCTGAGGGACAGGCCAGGATTTGACAAAGTCATGGTACGCAACCCTTTTGTGTCCCAGCTGAAATTTATATGTTTTGTGTATTCTCTGTTTACTCTCCTCTTCCTTACGTTGCACAAGGCTCGGTCACTACTTTGAGATAATAACTGTTCATCAGTAGAGGAACATGAAGATTTAGGATATGAGATTCCATTAAAGACTTAGACACTTAAACTTAGCTGTCTGCCTGTGCGCTAGCTGTGTAAACTCACATAATTAAGTGCTAGTCAGAACAGCCAGTGGAGCCTACAGGGCTGTGCGAACCACCAAACAGTTAGGTGTTTGCCCTAGAAAACATGCCAGAGCCTCCACTGACTTTTCTGACTAGATCCCTGCTGACCATAAGGAAGTTTATATCTGTAGGTTTCTGAAAGGTAGGTGTCGTAACCTAGACCTGAATTCTACCCTTAAAACCACTATCAGACCTTTCTCTGTGTACATTATCCAGGTTTTAGTTTGATCACCGTTGCTAATCAGATTCTTGGATGTTGCCTTTCAGGGTACTTTTTCCAGGAGGTGGTGTGGATCTTAAGACTTCAGAATATTCCAGGGTTGCTAAGATATTTTACCACAAGGCGTTAGAGGTAATTACTAAGGAACAGTCTGTTCTTGTTATTGTCACTGTTCAGAGATCAAAATGACAGGGAGGCTCACATTTTCAATCATTTTCCATTTGTATCCAATGTGTTAACTGTAAGCCCGATAATAAGTAGCTCATTGCTGGTTTCTGCATTAAAAAATCATTTAATAACTTAAGATTCAGACTTCTGACACCCTCTCCTCTTGTATGATGTGTCACAGTCTTAAACTCCCAAGTTCTTCAGGTGAGAACAATATAATTTACTCATTCTGCACTGGGGCTTTATGGCTGTGTGCAATTTGCAATAAAGTTACAGTAGTGCCTTCCAAAAGTGCAGAGTATCTATTGACATTAAATGTTGACGAAGATGTACATAAATGTAATGTGGGTAGAGCTAGTGAAACACCTTTATTCTTAATTATAGATAAGTAGATTTGAATACATCTTTGGAGGTGCAGATGAGGGATCTACATTAGCATATTATACCATTTTACCTATTTCTTTGCATTGATAACTGTAAATATAGCAGATCTTTGAAGTAAACACTAGCTTAATTTATAACACAAAAAAAGGTGGGAAGAACACTTGAAAGGTTATGTTAACCATTTTTAGTATTTATATAGTCATTAGCTTTATTAAGAAAAGACTGAATTTCTGGGAAAGCTGTTGGTTTCAAAGAATGTCAGGAAGGCTCTGAACCCTCATTGAAGATTTAATTCTCTTAGAGCATAAGAAGTGAGGGTTTTTTTCAGATAGTAATGAACACATTTTGAAGTAAAATTGGCATTGTGGAAAGGAACAGATTTACTGAGCTTTACATACCATCCCTGTGATTTGTTAAGGATCTTCTGTATTCAGATTGAATTAAAATGTAAATTTTCTTCCTTCTTTTTTTCCCCTTTACTGGCTTTATTTTATTTTCAGCTAATATTGATCAAAGTTGTCACAGAATTCATGCTTTGGAAAACTTTGCTCAGTTCTAAAGCAAGTTATGAGTAGTGCTTTAACTGTTGCCATAGCAGGAGTGTTCATTGTCAGTGAGGGATTCCTCTCCTACCCTTGCTGCCAACTTTCCAGCAGCAGCCAAGGAAAGCACAGGCAGTGGCATTCACAGGACCAATCAGCTGCTGCAGTTCAGTAATTAAGTTTCCTACTCATTAATCCCCATGGCATCCATGTTGTTCTTCCTTTGTCTATCTTTATTCGTGGTGATTGTTAGTCGCCTGAAACCTGAATCTTGCAAGGACTCTCTCATTTTCTGTAAGACAACTAATCTGATTTGTTTCTTTGAAACTGCTCACTGTGCGAAGCGCAGCCTGTGTCTCGGTGTTCGGTGCTGGGGTGAGGGTTTCTTGTGGTTTGCAGTACCATTATGAAATTCTGTTGACTTTTCACAATGATTAACTGAATTGCCTGTGTCATAATTTTATGATCGGAGAGGCAGGTTTATTATTTGGTATGTGTACTTCAGGTGAGTGGAAGGCAGAAAATAATTTTTGGTTCATCATAGGTAACCCGTACTAATAAGTTGGAGTTTTTTCTGTGCTGTTTGTGATGATTGGGAGCTGTCTACCTGAACTTTTATAAAGCCTTTGACCCCGTTTCCCACAGCATTCTCCTGGAGAAGCTGGCTGCTCATGGCTTGGACAGGCATACTCTTTGCTGGGTAAAAAACTGGCTGGATGGCTGGGACTAAAGTGTTGTGGTGAATGGAGTTAAATCCAGTTGGCAGCCGGTCACAAGTGGTGTTCCCCAGAATTGGGTACAGTTCAGCTTAACATCTTTATCTGTCGAGTGCACCCTCAGTAAGTTTGCAGATGACACCAAGTTGGGCAGGAGTGTTGATCTGCCTGAGGGCAGGAAGGCTCTGCAGAGGGATCTGAACAGGCTGGGTCGATGGGCTGAGGCCAACTGTACGGGGTTCAACAAGGCCAAGTCCCGGGTCCTGCACTTGGGCCACAACAGCCCCCTGCAACACTACAGGCTTGGGGATGAGGGGCTGGAAAGATGCCCAGCAGAAAAGGACCTGGGGGTGTTGATTGACAGTGGCTGAACATGAGCCAGCAGTGTGCTCAGGGGGCCAAGAAGGCCCATGGCATCTTGGCCTGCATCAGGAACAGTGTGGGCAGCAGGAGGAAGGTCTAGGGCAGGGATTGTCCTGTTCTGGGCACTGGTGAGGCCTCACCTGGACTACTGTGTTCAGGTTTGGGCCCCTCAAGAAAGACCTTGAGGTGCTGGAGCGTGTCTAGAGAAGGGCAACATTGCTGGGGAAGGGTCTGGAGCACAAGTCCTGTGAGGAGCAGCTGAGGGAGCTGGGGTTGTTTAGCCTGGAGAAGAGGAGGCTGAGGGGAGACGCGATCGCTCTCTACAGCCACCTGAAAGAAGGTTGTAGTGAGGTGGGTGTTGGTCTCTTCTCCCAAGTGATAAGTGATGGGACAAGAGGAAATGGCCTCCCGTTATGCCAGGGGAGCTTTAGATTGGATATGAGATAGAAACTCTTCACTGACAGGGCTGTCAGGCACTGGAACAGGCTGCCCAGGCAGGTGGTTGAGTCACCATCCTTAGAGGGATGGTGCTTAGGGACATGGTTTAGTGGCAGACTTGGCAGTGCTGGGTTAACGGTTGGACTTGATGGTCTTAAAGGCCTTTTCCAATCCAAAAGATTCTATGATCGTGTGTTTTGATTTTCATCTTCTAAGCCTTAATGAGCACTATAAAATATTGGTAGTTTTACCAGTGTAAGGTGAGCTACAGTCAAGAGTATTAGTTGATACAGAATTTTATATTAAAGTGGATGAGGTTCCTTTTCTCGTAATTTTCAAATGTTCACAATGAGAAATGACTTTGTCTGTCTCTGCTTTAATATGAAGAGAAGATCTGAAATACTGATATCCATCCAAGTCAATAGAATTTTACTGGTTAGGCAAAACCCTAAATGAAATGCTGGGATTCAGCCTTTGAATAATTATTTAAAATGTGATGTCTTGGGTGCTGTTTAATACATGCTTAGTTTCCAGGCTAAAGTTTCCTAAAAAAAAAAAAACAAAACGGGGTGGGGGTAGGAAATGTTTACAGTTCAGTTTTAATTGTTCCTAAATTGTAGTCCTTTTTCTTTTTTTTCTTACCATTAGTGTTTTTATTTCTCACTTGCATGAAAGACAGTGGAGTGGCAAGTTCTGTGTCTCTAGCCATGCATGATGGGTGGTCATGAAGACTCTGTAGCACTATTAGCCTGCTTTCTGTAAATCTTCCATGTTTTGCTCTGAGAAGAAGTATTTATATGGGCTTTTGTTACTACGCTATCCGTAATGTTTTTATTCTAAGCCTGTCATTTCAGCTTTCTCCTTTTGAGCAGCAGCGCTTCCTCTGTGCATGTGTGTGCATAACATAAAAATGTTTATAAACAAGTTAGGAAGGACTACTGATATTGCACAGAAAAAAGAGTTCTGAAATTTCCCAGTATAATATGTGCTTAGTATCAGAAATAAACCATACAAAAATGCAGATTTCCATTGTGTATACGCACTGTGCTTACTTCAGTGACAGGAAGCCAACTGTAGTCTCTTTTTGTGGATGCCCCATCCCTGGCCGTGTTCAAGGCCAGGCTGGATGAGGCTTTGAGCAACCTGGTCTAGTGGGAGGTGTCCCTGCCCATGGCAGGGGGGTTGGAACTGGATGATCTTTAAGGTCTCTTCCGACCCAAACCATACTATGATTCCATGATTCCTCTCTTGTTTTTGCACTTATTCCCAATTTTTACTCATTTGAAAATGATTGTCACTTTTTCATGTTGCCTAAACTCACAGTTTATCTTTCTGGAATGCAGGTCCAAACCTGCTAGTTCAACAAGCATCTAAGTATGTCAGATAAGACATAGCCATGCTAATGATGGGGTCTGTGTTTTCTTAATACAGACGGGTGGGCGCAGGCATACGGACATTGCAGAGGGTCCTTGCGATGGGATCTTATGGCACTTCATGCAAACCTAGGCATTGTAATGAATAGGCTTTCCCTCAAAACTGTGACAGATTGGTTTGTGTCCCTTCTTATGAGTACCTTTTTTATAGAAATGTTGCTATTTTGTGGTTTCTGTTTAGGCTGCTCCCAACATGGCTTATTCATAGAACAGAACAGTGAAATGGATGTCAACGTTAGGCTGAGTGTACTGCTTTAACAGACACGTGTGTATCCCCTAGCCTTCAGATTTTAGGATAAAAACTTAGGGAGTCTATGTGTATTTCTTTTGTAATTGAATAGTTACAATTTGTCTGGTAGCAATTTGTACTACTGTAGTTGTTTTACTTTGCATTACACAAGAGAAAGCAAAAGGAGTAGGAAGTTCTCTTCAGTCTCCTTTCTATAAATCTTCAGTACTTTTTCCTTATGTTGTTGCTTTTTATTTTGAAGGCTAATGATAAAAGAGATTATTTTCCATTATGGGGAACATGCCTCGGACATGAAGAGCTTACATATCTCACAAGTGGCAAAGTTTTACTCGTTAATACCAAGACAGAAGGTTTTGCACTGCCTCTGAACTTTACCTCAGGTGAAAAATTCATTATGTCCCATGTCTGAGTTTTGCTGAGGGGTGTTGTGTTTCATTCGTGATAAATATGCAGGGCTGAATGTTTGGGAGGTTTCTGATCATTATCTTGTTAAATGCTTTCCTACTATGTTGCCATGACTGTTTTTATAAAGTCAGTGCAGCACTATCAGTTCTAAAGCAGACGTGTGCACAAGCTGTTTGAAACCAAAAGCAGTCAGCAAAAACCACGGTTCTGGCTGAGTCATTCGGTAATTTGGACCTACAAAAATAACGTGGGTTTAGGTTCTTTTTTGTTACAGAGGTGAACAAAATTCACGGGTCCAAAACCTGTCAAACTTGGAGAACAGGTGATTTTAAATTTTTCGAATTGCACCTTTCCTAACGATGAATATTAGCATTGCTGTCCCACTTGCACAGTATGAAATCAGAGAGGTCCGTTAAGATAGAGCTGTGCCGCTCAGCAACACTGGTAAGATGTGGCCTCTGCTGATACTTTAATTTGTGAGTAATCCGTCTGCAGACCACGTAGCATTCACAAATTCCGTCATTTGTGTGCATTGTGAATGGAAAGGTCCCTGCAATGAGTGGCACAGAATGATACTTATGGTAGTGAGAACTTAGGTAGCAAAGTTGGGTCCCCTCCGGGTCCAGACTGGAGGACAGTGCTAATAGCATATTGGAAACCTTTGTTGTTTGTAGTTATTTCACTGATTTTCCTTGCAGCGTATTCTAAAATCTTTAAGTTATATTACAGGAAAAAAGTTTAATGCAGTATTTTATTAAATTTGTCTTCTGTTCAGTGTTATTCCATCTGTTAGTAGCTTGGGTAATTCCGAATATCCTTTTTTCTTTTTTTTTTTTTCTTTTTTTTTATAATAGCTGCAAAAGACAGTAGGTTATTCAAGAATTTCCCTTATGATGTATTACACGCATTTGCTACTGAGCCATTGACATCAAACTTTCATATGTGGAGCCTCTCCATGGAGGTATTTCGTAATTTTGTTTCCTGAACACAAATGCATTTGTTCTGTTAAAACTAGAAATAAATGAGAAAATAACACTTTTTTTTTCCTTCTCCTTATCACAGAATTTCACAAAGAATGAAAAGCTTCGTAATTTCTATAATGTTCTGACCACTAACACTGATGGTGAAGTGGAGTTTATATCTACCATGGAAGGTAGGGAAATGAACTTCCTTTTAAAAACCATGAGTGTAACAAACTAGTTCTTTATAGGTGTGTGACACTGATGTTAATTTGTACAGCAGGCTTGCTGTTAGAATACTGACAGAGTGAACATCAGCCCTGTCAGCGCTCTGTCTGTGAGGAACATACTCTGCTTTCAGAGATATTTTGTCTTTTGAGTATGTATCTGTGAGCCTGATTACTAACTTCTCTCACCCACTGTTCCCCTTCCAGATATGCTGCTACACCTTAGCACTGTAATGTTCAAGTGCTGTGATGTGAAGTGTACAGCACTCATCCTGTAGTAGTTTAATTCCTCCACAGTGTGTTATGCCTCTGTTGCAACTTGCTTTCTGTCTGTCTGCTTGCTTTTGTCGTGGTTTAACCTTGGCTAGCAATTAAGTACCATGCAGCCGCTCGTCTACCTCACCCCCATCCTCCAGTGGAGGAGGAGGATCAGAGGATGAGACAAAGAGGCTCATGAATTGAGATAAGAACAGTTTAATAATTCATAGAATCATAGAATGGTTTGGGTTGGAAGGGACCTTAAAGATCATCTAGTTCCAAACCCCTGCCATGGGCAGGAACACCTTGCACTAGACCAGGTTGCTCAAAGCCACATCCAGCCTGGTCTTGAAGACATCCAGGGATGAGGCATCCACAACATCTCTGGGCAACCTGTTCCACTGCCTCACCACCCTCTTCGTGAAGAATTTCTTCCCGAATATAATTGAATATAAATATAAATTAATAATATAGCGATACTAACAATATTAACGATACTGCTACTAAGTAATTAAAATAATAGGAAATAAAACATAGGATACAATTGCTCACCACCCACTGACTGATACACAGCCGGGGCCCGAGTAGTGAGAGTCAGAGCCAAAGAGACACAGAGCCTGAGGGAGAGATCACAGTAGAGTCTAAGCGAGCCCCATGAGCAACCACATGACCAGGAAAGCCAACTGACACACCAACTCACTAACGAAGCTAGCTAACAAGCGAGCAAGCAAAGGAGTCTATGGTCTCCTGGCCCAGTCCCTGCTTATGTACTGAGCAAGACGTGCTATGGAAGGAAATACCCCTTTGGTCAGTTTGGGTCAGCTGCCTGAACTGTGTGTCCCCCTACGCTGCCTGCAGTGAGAGAGTTGAGAATGCAGCTGCAGTATCAGAAGCTGAATAAGTTCTTGAATTGGTACAAGCAGTCCTTATCACCAACTGAAAAACACCTTATCAGTATAATTCTCAGGGCAAATCCACACCAGCCTCATACTAGCTACTGTGAAGAAAATTAACTCTGTCCTGACTAAAACCAACACAGCTTGCATTCCTGTCGTGTTCTGTATCTGCTGTACAGGAATAATAATCCAGGATTCTGAGGTAACAGCAGCATCCCTCATTACTTTGACAGCAATACTGTTACCTGCCCTCCTCCCAAAGCCTTTTGCGTTACTTATCTTGTGTTGCATATGTTTTGCACCAGGCTTGCTCAGCTCAAGAAACAAACCACCCCCTAAAGAGCTAACTTACTTTGAGCAGTGCACTACCAGCAGCTCTGCGGTGAGGCCAAGCTGCCGGCCCATGAGATTCTTCTGCATGGCACACTGGCTGTCCTTCAGAAGAGAATAGCAACTTGATCAGAAAACCTGATTAGGCTAATGACATCTCCCGTGCCTGCAAGCAGTTTATAACAGAGCAGTCGCCAGCTGCTGTGCTGCTATTCTGTGTGACAGAGTTAAGGACTGGCTTACCCCTGTGTGTATCAAGCCTGGCACAGGGCAGGTGGGAGCTGCTCCTGGCTTGACTGGGTCTTCAAGGAGGTCCTAAGACTTGGATCTGTCCCATGAAACTGCCAGGGAAGTCCCATGTGGCTGTGAACATTGTATGTTGAGCGATGCTGGCAGTTGATAGGAAGTTTTGAGACTGATACTCTTGTAATGTTATGTATATATGTAGTATATATATTAATTCTGAAATAAATAACCAAACAAGTGATGTACAAATATCTTCTTGCACGGAATGAGACTTTTCTTTTACAATATCAGGTTTTTTTCCTTCATTTCTACTGTGACTTTAACAGAGTTTTAAAAGAGTTTCACCTCACTGTTTAAGCTTTTGTGAAACTGTTGATAAGTGAGATATTTTTGTGGCTTATCCTTTGAGTTTCTTTGGCAGTCAGACGAAGCATGTAGTTCTTAAGGCACAGACCTTGCTGATGTGCTTTGTGTTTGTTGCAGCATACAAATATCCCATTTACAGCGTCCAGTGGCATCCAGAGAAAAATCCTTTTGAGTGGAAGAATTCACCAGGCATTCCACATTCCCCATCAGCTGTCAGAGCAGCATATTATGTAGCTGACTTCTTCATTAATGAAGGTAAAAAGCTTATTATCTATAAATGTCGTGTTTTAAGGTGAGGCATTAGTGAAACTCCTTGAAGACAAACCTCTCTTCCAGTTGTCAAAGTTCAGTACCTCTTACTGCTTTCTGAGAAGATTACTGTGTGAGCTTTATAGGCTTATAAAAACAAGGGATTCTGGAAATAGAATGGCTTAGTAAAAGTGACATCAAAAGGCCAGGCAGTCTACAAACTCTGTTCAGTATGCTGGCTCAAAAGCTTTCTTTGTGCTGTGACTTTCTCCCATTTCGAATGATCCCTGTAACATTTTAGCCTTCCCTGCACAAAGAAAATGAAACAAAAAAAATAGTCCATTCATAATTCCACAGGTCTCGTCAGTTCCAGACTGAGTTCCAGTCATTCAATGTATTCTCCATTTTGCTTGCAAAATATATGCACCAAGATTGTAAATACTGTTTGGGCAGTATATGGACCTATCAGTGGAGTGCAATATAGTGCCCAACAGTTATATAGATTATAGGCAGCACAAGAAGTTTTTGAATTTTACAGAGCTGCTAATTTGTTTGTTCAAACCTTAAGTAGGTAGAAGTAACTAATATGTAAAAGTTTGATAGTTTATGACAGTTCTGGTCTGTTTGCTATAAGTAAGCAGTATATAAATACAGGAGTATTTAAAGGGATCAAATTCACTTTATTCCTTTATTTATACTTACTAAGCCATTCTACTGAAATATGATTTTCATGTTTAAATTGACTATTTATGAAATTGTCTTACCTGATCGATTAGGACTATGAAGAACATAATCAATAACCTAATTGGGTTTGGTCTTTAGATTTGGCCTCTAATCAAGAAGGTCACCTAATTGTAGAAAGCAGGCAGTGATTTAAAGAAATGCAACTTGTATTGACCTGGCCAGTGCAGAAATAAAAGTTGGACTTCATACTAGTTCCAGGCTCTTTTGCATAATGTAATCCTACTCACCTTTGTGAAAAGGTAGCAAAATCACCCAAAATTCTTGTCAGTATCTGTAAGCTTCCTGTATTTTAAGAATTTTGATAGAGTACTTAGGGGAGACTTAAGACAAAAATAAAGGGGAAAATAGAATATAGTATGAGTCTGGTTTTTTTGTAGTCTAAAAAATCACAGAATGGTTTGGGTTGGAAGGGGCCTTAAAGACCATCTAATTCCAACCCCCCTGCCATGGGCAGGGACACCTTCCACTAGACCAGGTTGCTCAAAGCCTCATCCAGCCTGGCCTTGAACACTTCCAGGGATGGGGCATCCACAGCTTCTCTGGGCAACATGTTCCAGTGCTTCACCACCCTCTCCGGGAAGAACTTCTTCCTGATATCTAATCTAAACCTCCCCACTTTCAATTTAAACCCGTTCCCCCTTGTCCTGTCACTACAGGCCCTTGCAAAAAGTCCCCTCCCAGCTTCCTTGTAGCCCCCCTACAAGGGGGGCCTTGTAGCATGTGTTCTAGTTTTGTTTGCTACATTCTCTAGCATCTGTCTGCACGCTGTATTACTGGCAGGAGTAAGCTTGCACAGGCCGTTATCCAAGTAAATGTGGCAGAATAAGTGCCACCTCTGCTTGTAAGTCCTGTTGAGATACAGTGCATGCAAGTTCTTTTGTCTGTGTATACCTGTATAACGAGCCGGGGCATAGTACCACACAGCTGCGTCACTAGTGCTTGGATCTGTTGACCCTGAGTTCTGCTAGAGCAGACTTCTGCCTTTCAGCTGCATGCGTCTGCCCTCCATCTCGTATACCCAGTCACTACCTCCCCAACCAGTGTACGGCTGCTTCTACTGAGTACTTCGTAACTTTGCAGTGAGTAATGGATGTTTTTAGCTAATGTGAGGCAGAATGTCTTCCTTAAGTTGAAAAATAAATGACAGGGTGAAAACTGTTTTCAGATGCCAAAAACATACTCCTCTATGATCACTTGATATCTAAACCATTCTACTGAAATACTATTTTCATATCCATATGTCATTAATTTTAACTGGTGTAGAGTTGCCAACATGTTGAACCACGCAAGGATTCAGTTTCTATTGTCCTCACTAGCACTGTCCGTGCTAACACTGCAATTTCCAGTAAGCTGATACTCTGATGTGTTTCTTTCAGTCTCACAAGTACTGGCATCTGTCGTAGATACTGCCCCTGTCTCACGGATAAATATTTTTGTACAGTCTTGGCTTTAAATTAGGAACTAAATTTCTCCCTCCCCAATAACAAAATACACTGTAACCAGCTTTTGAAGATGTATCTTCAAGTTCTTCACATACTGGTTACTGTAATTCCATTTGTTGACATGCCGCACAGATTAACTTACTTTGCCAAGGAAGATCCTGTCAAGGAGGATAACAGTAAAGTGATGTGTACTTTTCTGATGTTTTACAGCCCGGAAGAGCCTGCACCGCTTCCCCAGTGAAGAAGAGGAAACAAAAGAATTGATTTATAATTATACTCCAATTTATACAGGAACATTTTCTTCATTTCAGCAAATCTATTTTTTTGATTGAGTATTGTGTCAAAGGTGCAGTGTTGCTATTTATAGATGGAATTATTTGCCAGCACTGTGTAATTAAACTGATGTAGTGCACTGCATGTGACAGAAAGCCAGAACCATTTCTTTCTTTACAATGATTTATCCTGTGTTTCTTCTGCACTGTTGGACCATTAATATAGAAAATTTACACTCAGCAACACAATCATTGTCCTGGATCACACTTTAAGGCAAGCTACAGAAAGATGTGTTTTTCTTCCAGGGACAGGGTCTTGATTATGCTTATAAACTTGAAACTGATCAGGTTATTACAAGGAATATTTATATATTTTAAAATATGAGAGTTATCTTGGTAAAATGTTGTGGACGATGAGGGCACTAGAGGTTGAGATACATTGTTTAGTAAAACCCAGTCCTTTCAAATGATTTAACAAATGAGACTTCTGATCTTGGGTTTGTCATAAACATGTGTATGTAACCAGGCCCTTGACAGGGACAATTTCGTCACTTGAAAAATTGTCCAAAATAGTAAGGAGGTGTGATAGCAGAAAACATTTTTGCCTAAAATCCACATTATATCCCATTTATGAAACTGTTTCTCTTGTACATTCAGCATTGTTTGGAGTACTTAGGCCTTGTGGACCTACATAAATATGAGGATGCAGCGTAAACTAGGCATTGCAAACAGCAGGTAAAAGAAGTAAGTTTGGAGGAATTGGTTTAGTGCTGGTTCCACTTCCTGTTCTTTTCAAATTCAGTTTTACGTATCTTCCAAAAATTTGAGAGCAGCTGCAGTCAGCAGACAGATACGAGATGCAGACGTCCATTTGTTTGTATTTAAAACAACGTAAGATTGTTTTATGTTCTTTACCTACTCTTTTTCTGTAGCTACTGGGTAGATTTCTCACTTTGAGTCGAGGTAGTTTGTCATTAACTCGGTGAATACAGTAGTTTCTGTCGTGTTGGGTAGTTCAATGCAGGTAGAATTCAAACAGCCGGTGAATGTGTATGAGAAACCTGTTAATGTTGACATGTTGTGATAACAGCTGTTGCATTCAATACACTCTGATACCTTTTTTTCTTTTGTTTCCCCTTTGCTTTGCTGCACACTTAGTGGAAAAATTTGTTCAGTGGTTTTGTGTGGTGTCCAAAAAGGGACTAAGATGAGACAATCAAACATAGCACTCCTCTGTTGCACAGCTTCCAAACTCTGTTAGCATCAGCGGGGATTTGGAATTTATGAACAATTCAGATTGGTACCTCAGCTCTGCTTTGTAGTACCTTAGACTCTCCAGTACCATATCTGAATAAAACTGGTACATTTCTCAGGTTTTTCAAGTAAAGGACTCTGACTTGTTCTTTATCGTCAAACAACGGTGTAATGTGAAATGTGAAATGCATTAGTTAAAAAAATCTAAGGAAATGTTAACTGTGACTACCAGAAAGAGACTACCAGGTAATTGCAAGCTTAACCATGTGATATTGCAAATTATTTCTACATTTGTCAGATCAGCCAAATTTAGTAAATGGACCTCTTGAATATAGGTGACTTTATTATATTAACTAAATCATCTGACTCCTGAGTAGAACCAAGTGTAAAAAGAGGATTATGCTCTACAGTGGCATATAAACGTAGCAGCTAAGATACTTACAAACCAAGTCCACTCTTCTTACTCAGGCTGAGTTCTTTGGAGTAACTCTTAAGAATTTGCCTAAATAAGGAGGTCAGGATTTAACCTTAAAAACAGGGATCAATCTTGCAAATGAAATGTCAGCTGACTGCAATGGTAGTACTTAGTTCCTATGTGTGTAACTATAAGGAATATTTTGTGTAATATCCTTACACGCAGGATATTATCCTTACACACAGGAGTAAGCAGAGTATTTATTATGAATTTGTATGTGTCTTGATATCCTTTATCTCATAAAGCCTTTTTTGATGGTATCAATGATTTTTCTATGACACATGAAATAAACTTTTATTCAAGCAGATGCGTATTTTTGTTGTCTTTTAGAGACCGTGGATAAAGCATTAACAGTCATCGTATTTCTGTTTCCCTCTGTGACAGTCACAAATCAGGAGGCTGCTGTAACCTGTGTCCACTTGGTACCTTCATGTCAGCAAGTCACGGGGAGGATAAGCGAGATCCATGGCCTGGCACAGGCGCGCCCACAGCACAGCTCAGGCAGGGACCCAGTGCCCAGGGCCCGCACTTAAACGCGGCTGCTGCGCCCAGGGGCAAGGCTGCCCACAGCATTGTCTCACGCAGCCTTTCCACAGCAGGCTTCTCCCAGGTGCACTGTCAGAGCTTGCTTCGCACAGGCAGCCAAACCCTGTGAAGGTGGGAAGGGGTTGCAGAATCGGTGGGTGCTCTCGGGGCTCTGAAGCTTCAGACCTGTAAGCAGCGCAGCTGCTGTCTGCCCCGCTCAGTGAAACGAGAACTTCTGTCTGCTCCTTGTAATCCCTGACATCTTCCACCAAGTTCTCCTCCACTCAGAAGCATATGAGGGGAGCCCCAAATTGGCTAGCATGTACCCAAATAGGGGTTTACAAGTTTGTTTTAATGAAGTTTCAGTAGATGTCCTCTTTGCTCTGAGTGACTTACAGTGGTTTTTTCATTGCTCTAACGTAGCTTTTAGGATGAATGCTGGAGGGAGAAGAAAAGGAGCCTGTGGCCGTACTCTGAGATTATGCAGAGTATGGTTTAGGAGTCTCATCATCTTTCTTGCTGCTGGGTGGGAAAAACATCCGTTGGTCAGCAAGGTGGCCCCTGTGTGTCTTGCAGGTGATACTGAAGCATCTTTCAGAAGGCAAAGTTTGAAAAGGTTTTCTCTTTGTCCCATTCTGCTTTTACCACTAGATGGCCTGCAAAACCCAGTATTTCAGGCGGTTTTGCAGTCGGGTGCAGTGGGGTCTGAAAAGTTGAACGCCAGCATGTTTAATAGGGTATTTACTGTACTGTGGTTTTTACTTATGTACTGGGGTCTCTGGGATGTGAGGGGAAGAAGAAGGAAGGAGACAGTAAGACTGGAATTTTCTTGGCATAACTGGCCAGGCTGGCAGAATGGCAGGAGAGAAATAGTACATGAGCGTAGAATTAATTCACCTGGGATTACATCTTGATGCTGGTGAATATTTAATACATTTGAGCATTACCTGGAGGTGACTGGAACGACATCCCTAATTTCAGGTGGTTGTTCCTCCCCTATAGCTACAGAATCTGTCTCGGTTCCTTTTTCTGTAAATATGAAACTAGCCCATGCAAAACAGGACAGCTTAGATGGGAAACAATGAGAACCTGAACTTGGAAAACCATTGCCTGCGAGGTAGGAAAGACCAGTTTTAGTTTATTCAGGTAAGGAAACAATTACAAGGAAGAAACATCCTGAGTAAATGCCTTAAGTACTGAGTTAAAGAGTAGGAGGAAGAGCCTAACTCACAAGCTGATTTGTGAGGGGGGGGAAAAAAACCCGAATAACTCACCCAAACCCTCACCACTTTGGGGCTGATCAGCTATGCAAAGTTCCCTAGCAAGGTAGTGAATCCAAAGCAGAGACTGGTGTTTCAGCAGACCATGACTCTATTCACACCTCAGTGCTTGAGTACCTTATTTTTGGGCCAATTTTCAACCTCTCTCTTTTCATTATCAGTGCCGCCTTACTCATTGCTGTGGATGCCACTCAGCAATAAGATATTGAAAGCTAAACTGTACTGTATTTCTGAGCAGATTTCCAGAGAAATGAGTGGCCTGTTAGGGACATGGTGGCTCTTTCCTTGGAACTGTGAGGGAAGTATGGGGACATTTTGAAAAACCAGGAGGAACAGTAATGAGGTTTCCTGTCTGTGTTACCTCTGCACTGCTCTTATGAAGCAGGAGTCCCAAGGGGAGAGAAGTAGCTGTGGGTGTGATCAGGCAGCTGAAGATTGCATGCCAGTGCATGCTCAAGAATGTCTGGGTTTGAGGTGGGAGGGTGTACACACAGGAATTCACAGTCATTTTTATCACAGAAATTAACACCCCCAACATCAGAAGGATATGAACCAGTTGGAGCAAGTCTAGAGGAAGCCACGAAGATGCTCAGAGGGCTGGAGCCCCTCTGCTATGGGGACAGGTTGGGTTTGTGCAGCCTGGAGAAGAGAAGGCTCCGCGGAAACATTATTGCAGCCTTCCAGTACCTGAAGGGGCTACAAGGAAGCTGGGGGGGGACTTTTTACAAGGGCCTGTAGCAACAGGACAAGGTAAATTGGAAGCAGGGAGGTACAGGTTTGACATCAGGAAGAAATTCTTCCCGGAGAGGGTGGTGAGGCACTGGAACAGGTTGCCCAGAGAAGCTGTAGATGCCCCATCCCTGGAAGTGTTCAAGGCCAGGCTGGATGAGGCTTTGAGCAACCTGGTCTAGTGGAAGGTGTCCCTACTCATGGCAGGGGGGTTGGAACTAGATGGTCTTTAAGGTCCCTGCCAACCCAAACCATTCTGTGATTTTTTATTTTACCTGTGGTGGTGGTTTGTTTTTTTTTTCCTTCTTCTCTGCAGTCCACTTGTGTGTATCTGGTGGTGGTATCAGAAAAACTGTGGGAGTTGGCTGGCGTTCAAGTCCCATTAAAGTTTCTAAATGACTGTTCTGATTATTTTGGTTGGAGTACTTAAATGGAAGACAGATTGACAGATACTGCCTTGTTAGCCTTGTGTCTTTCCCCAGAGCAGGCCTTTTTCCTAATCCAGTGCTTATTTATAGGGCACATAGTGAAGCATATCCTGCCTAGGGCCACCTGTTGATAAGGATACTACTCCAGCTTTCATCACTTCCTCGTGATGTTTGTATCTGTTTCTTAATGTCAGCAGTATGTTTTAAGAGCCAGCGTTCTCTCCAAGTTCTTGTATAACCCAAAATTTTCAAGATACTTTCATCCAAAGAGACCAGACTATCTAAAATTAGCCTTCAATATTTGAAAGAGCTCTCAAACAAGGCATTTGTTCCAAATGTAAGCAAAGAAACCTCAAGTTACCTTCTCTGAGAGAAATGTAGTGAACAAGCATCCCTTACAGATAAGCTTTCTGTAAATAAAAAACAAGCAAACCAAAAGGCTAAATGGAGTACATTCTAGCAATTGTGGCTTCCAATCGTCAAAGTGATTGTGTTGAATATTAGCCTGGGCCTATGAGCCTTCCAAGCTTCCTTTGATGACCTGCACAGGAAGCTATTTCACTGTGGTTTTTGCAGTTACACAAGTTTGAGCTGATTTTATATGTGTAAAACTCTTAAAGTTTTCCTGAAGAGTAGGGTCAGCAAACCCAGACAGACTAAAATGGCAATTTTCTAGCTGGAAGCATATAGAATCACAGAATCATAGA
>NW_010241944.1:222-1031 GCF_000690775.1 Eurypyga helias | reverse complement strand
GTTCTCTGCCTGCTTAGGCTGCTGAAGGAGTGTTTCACATTTATCCTTATGTGCACCACAGCTCTTGCTCCAAGAACCTTTTGCTGTTGACACAGTCCAGATCTGAAGATGATCCCTCAGTCCGCAGGGGTCACACAGGGGCTGGATACCACAAACAAGTCCGCCTGGGAAGCACTGACCGACACCATCTAGCCAGGCAGCGAGCAGTCTGTGCTGGGAGCTTGTGGAAAGCCGTTTGCTTTTAAGCTCAGGTTGCGACGCAGCGCAGGAAACCATGTTTTGCAAGGGTGGCCTGTGGTTAAGTCACAAGCCACGTGTTCAGTCCTACCAACAACAAAACTCAGGTGTAGGCCCCACATGCACCTTTCCACTTCTCACGTAGCCAGTACCTTGACGCAAGGCCCCTTGATCTGTTCTGGGGACCACATGCCTGTGTCTCCCTCTCCTCCCAACCCGACATTGGGATAGAGACAGGCATGGACGTTCTGTAGCGTATGTGCCAGGCAGGTTGCAGATCATTACCCCGAAGCCAAAAAGCTCAATGCCACCAGATAAAAAGTGCTACTCCTAAAAGAACCAATCGCATCTGCATGCAGGGCGAAACGAGTCATGGCTGAATACGAATGTTACGTGCGTCCCTCGATCATGACGCCAAGAAATTGCTTGAGCTTCCCAAGAGGATCTTTCACCATGCGCAGCTGCACAACTGGTGGTACTGAAAATAACAAAAATGGCGAACTTGACTTCGGGTAGGATAATAAAGCTTTAAAGCTTTCCGTTTATGAAAAGCACGTAGTTATGGTTGTGAG
>NW_010241944.1:0-203 GCF_000690775.1 Eurypyga helias | reverse complement strand
TGACCTAACCAAATTCCATTTCCCCTGCAAGGTTCAGCCTTCTACTTAGCCAGAACGGAAGGTGCAGCTGACCATGACACCCTCCGTAACAGTTATCCTGCACACCCAAAAGACAGCATTCCGTCGAGGGAGGATGTTCCACAGAGAAAGGCTCTTACTGGGAATGGCAGAAGGAACAAATTAAGGGCAAGTTAGAAGAATCA
>NW_010241943.1:40289-41799 GCF_000690775.1 Eurypyga helias | reverse complement strand
TGTAGGACCTTGCACTTGGCCTTGTCTAAGTCCCATTAGATAATAGTTCGGGTAAGTCCTAGCTTCGGCAACAGATATGCAAAGTTGTCCATTTGATTCTTCATTCTTTCTAGGATTCCCCCATGATGGGTCCCTAGTTTCCTACACCAAGTCACCCAGCAGCTCCTGTTTAATTTGAAGGTCAGGTGCTAGAGCAGTGTGGCTGTGTGTACACTCACCATGTGTACATGTCAGAAGGGCCAGAAAGTCAAGTCAGCTCTCTCACTGGCACAGACTGCAGCCATTGAAACCAGGTTCAGTCCTGTGATACAGGGAGATTTTTATGGGAAGTCATCAGTGTGGATGACTTGCTAATGCCTGCAGTCTTCAGAGTAAAAACAAATTCCAGTTTGATTGTACCTAAGAATATAAATAGGAGCGTGCTCAGTGTTGCACACACAGCTCTTGGACTTGTTGCTCACAAGCCTTGTTTGTTCTCATTAGCTCTGGAGTTCACTGAGAAAAAAGCAGTTTCCTTTAACTCTTCCTTTATGGAAACACTTTTTGAGCTGTTTTGGAGCAGCTTTGGGACAGAGATGTACTGCATCAATCTTCATGGCTTTTCAGAGTTGGTTCTAAGTAGTGAAGTACTTTTGGGTGTGTGCAGAGACCTTAATTGCCCCAAGTCACACCAGGCAAGTTACTATCCTTAACTTCTAAAAAATGGTAAGTGGCACCAGCCGCTTTGCAGGAAGAGTTTCTTTTCACTTCATCTCATCTCTATCAGGTAGGTTATTCCAGGGCAAAGCAAGCTGGAGTGAGAGCATGTTAGAAACGTTACTTGTAGCTGTAAAACAAGGAGCGTGAGAGAAAGCAATGAAGTAGGATGAAAGGATTTTTAAGGGCCTACTCTATTATTAATAGTAGAGAGTGGTCAGACCACAATTAGGAGTTACTGAGGTGCTTCAGTGAAGAAGGCACAGTGGGCTTCATTCACCTGCTTTTATATCCCTTTTGTGTGGGCCACAGCATGGTACGATACAGTTCGGGCACACTTGCAAGGAAGAGGCTGGGATATCAAGGATTGAGGAGATATTGCTGAAGTGATATCTCTGCGCTACATTTTTGCAAAGTAAAAAGCCGGGCCTGTAGACAAACCACAGAATATACTTGAAAACTTTTTTGAGATGTGTTATCAGTCGCTGTCGATGGGATCTGACCGATAATAGATGTCTTTGGTGACTAAAACTACACCAGACCTAGTCAGAGGAGGAAAGGACATGCCGCTGGAGTTGAGTTCATTAAATGGATTCACCCTAAGGTTCAGGTAAGTTTGGTTACCTGGGCACAGGCATGCTCCATTTCTGTGGTCACTGTGAACTTCTAGGGCCTGTAGAGATAGGACAAGGGGTAACGGAATTGAATTCAAAGTGGGGAGGTTTAGATTAGATATCAGGAAGAAATTCTTCCTGGAGAGGGTGGTGAGGCACTGGCACAGGTTGCCCAGAGAAGCTGTGGATGCCCCATCCCT